>NW_008357047.1:833018-839452 GCF_000622305.1 Nannospalax galili
TATTTATATATATGATTTTTTTATCCTGAGAATACTTGAAATTTCCCATCTATTTCTAAAGGTACATTTAACTATGTAACTATGTTGACCATAGAACCATAGGTTTCTTGAATTCATATCATCAATCTGAAATGTTTTATCCTTTAACCAACATTTCCCAGCTTGCCTCCCTCCAGCTCCCTGACGTAAATCTGGAATGATTTTTCTCCTAGCTATTTATAGATCACATTTTCCTAGTTCTTCATAGGCTGTGAATTCTAGGCTGCTGAGTGCCAAATTTAGCATATTTCTCTTTTTTGATGTACATTTTAATTTAATTTTTGTGTGTTTCATACAATGAATCTTAATCACCTTTAGACCCCCTCCACATACACCCATACCCCCCCACTGGATGTCATGCATTCTGTTATATATGTTAAGGCCTATCGAGTCAAAGCTTTTGTATAAGTTCATCCACTGGAGTCTAGTCAGCCCATCTAAAGTCTCTCCCTTAAAGAATATCAACTCTACCTCACCCAGTAGTAGTCAGCTGCCAAGAGTTCCTTGGCTAAGTTTGAATAGAGAGAACTATGGAAATATTGTTAAGAGTTAGCAGTTAACTTGCTTACTGTTCTGACTTGCTCATTTGAAGACTGTTTTGAAGTTTGGGGGGGGCAAATATAGTACAGAGTTTAGGGAACTATATTCTGTGAATTTCCAGAAACTAAGTATTTTTATTTAAAGTCTGTTTATGATAGAAGTATTCCTGGTTACAACCATTAGACTCAGCCACTATAGTATAAAAATAACTATACTGTAATATGTGAACAAATGTGTGTGTCTGTCTCAATAAAACTTTATTTACTGCTACAGGTGGATTTGAACTTGGGGTTATAGTTTGCTTATTTTTTTATGTAAAGAATACTTCTTTCTAAAGTGACTTTGTCTTCTACTAAAGCACCTCTGACTTGAGTTTCTATTGACCCCCTCTGTATTTGTCAAAACTCTACTGTAGGCAGTAGAAACCCAAAGATGCCTGGATCCCCGTGAACACTTAAAATGTTTCTCCTGACAGTTCCTAGTTATTGCTCTCTTAGAAGTTTTCTCTTTTTCTGTATGAATTCTGCCCTATCTATATACAAATTAGATTTCAGCTGAACACTTGACCTTATTTCTGGATCTCTTTATCTACATAGCCCTTTTCTCCATTTCTCTGCCTTATAAATTTGGACTGTCCCAGCCTCTGTAGCTTCCACTCGCACAGACTCAGGTTTCTGCTTGACTTATATGCTGTTGGAGCACAACCTAGATACTGCCACAGAATAGAAATGTGGGTGATAGTAGGATGCAACTCTTGTCCTTTTCCTATGGGGTCACTGTCCAAGACTTCCCATTGTGTTTGATAACAACTGTCTAATATATTTGCCAAGGGCTCTGGCTGTTTATGATTGAGGATAATTCCATATCTTCTTTATCTTTCAGAGCTGGGAGCAGAACTTTCCTCATTAGATACTCTGATAGCCAAATTCTCTTGTGGTGCAGAAAATTGACTTAAAAGTCCTTAAGTCTATACCACATTTTATTACCATAACATTATAACCTCTTTAAACACTTCCCCATATTACCACCATTTTCAATATAACTTTTAAAATTTCTGGCACATGCCTAAATCTGAGACTCACTGTCAGCTGCCTTTTCCCTGGCCCCTCATAAGATGTGTTTTAAGACTTGGTTTCCTATAATAGAAACTGCTATGGAAATATTCTAAGGATTAGTTCAGATATGAACTTGAAATTATATTGGCACAAAAACGTGTTTTGTTTTGTTTTGTTTTTGATTATTACATCTTGGGGTAATGTTGGAGGCACAGAGGTCAGACAGGAAATTATGACAGTAAAATCCACACTGTGACAGAAGATGTGATGAGATATATTCTAATTGGATGACAATTGTCAGAATTCGTTACAAGATTTTGTGATTGATGAGATTAAAATTTATTTGTATGAAAACTACATCTCCCAGAGCTTCGTGGTCATTTACAGATGAGTTGGTCTCATCCTGAATGTGGTTAGATATTGACACTGATGACACCACATATACACTAACAACCCTTGAAAAGTTGTATTACTCACATACCGGAGCTTTGTGGGAGAAGAATGTGACTCTAAATCATGCCAAGAAATGAGAGAAGAAGGAAAGGAGACTGGCTTGGGGATTTAATGGTGTTTAGGGGGTAAACCAGGATAAGGTTTCCTGTATTCATGTGGGTGGTTGTATGGCTCGACCCTTTGCCAAATGGAGCTCCAAGGCTGTATCAGATGTGAAACCCAAATGTTTGGACAAGGACTCTGAAGCTTAACAAGTGTTGGCATGAGACAGGTCATATAGCTGATATGTATCAAAAGTAGATTTCAAATGCAGGTCTGTAAAATATTGCTGTCTTGCATCTTCTGTGAACAGCTGACATTGCTCACAAAGGAAATTGTAAGATACCAAATAACTGACAAATAAATACATATTAGGGAAAATTGTTAGAAAGATGTATATTTGTTGTATATGCATGACCCTGCAGCTGAAAGGCATCTTATATATGTTTCCTTCTGTTAAATATTGAAGTAAATTGGTGCCAGAATATACTACCAAATACCCCATAATGCATGTGCTCTAAGTATCTTAAAGATTTTGTTTCAGTGTAAAAAATGAGAGGACTTGCTTTGATCCTTAGGTATTATTTATATTCTTAATTACAACTTTTGGAGTCCTGTGGTAGTTAAATAAATTTCTCTCTCTCTCTCTCTCTCTCTCTCTCTCTCTCTCTCTCACACACACACACACACACACACACACACACACTTGTGAATGGTCCCTGTGAGTAATCTAAAGCCAGAACTCAGTATCAGACAAGAGGCAAAAATAGGAGTCAGATTCTTCAAATTGTAAGAATGCTGTGATCCTTTGCTCTTCACAGTTGATCCATTCTCTTGGCTGCTCTTTATGGGTAGGGAATAGTCTACCACCCTGTTTTTCTTTTTGATTTGTTCCAGAGTTTTGCCCACATGGTTATTGGGAATGTCAGAATGGCAGATGTTATAGTCCAGAGCAAAGCTGTGATTTTGCGGATGACTGTGGAGATAACACTGATGAAAAGGAATGTGGTGGCTCCTGTACTTTTGAGAGAGGATGGTGTGGCTGGAAAAACTCCCTTGCTGAAAACTTTGATTGGGTTTTGGGAATTGGCTCTCATCAAAGCCAACGGCCTCCCAAAGACCACACACTTGGAAATGAAAGTGGTAAGTAGCCGGGTTGTTGCTCTTACTCTGCACATATTCACAAAGTCTGTCTCATTATCTTCAAGTACAACTGGGTAGTGCAGTTCAGCCAAAGAGTTAGCCTATGTGATCTTTTCCTCAGGCAGCTGTAGCTATGCACCACAGAGCAGGTAGCTGGAACAGCAGACAGCGCCTTCTCATAGCTGTGGAAGTCGGAAGTCCAAGACCAAGCTGGTGGCAGACTGCTTTCTTCTGGGGGCTGTGAGGAGGAGGCATCTCTCCCATACCTCTTTGCTGGGTGCTGGAGGCCTCAAATATTCCTGACTTGTAGGTGATGGTTTGTCTTGAGTCTTCACACCAACTTCTCTCTAGACACCATTTTCTGTGTCGACATGCTTTCTTCTTATTAATCTCTAGGCATATTGGCTAAGGTCCACCTTAATAGCATTATCTTCACTTGATCTTCAACAGAGCCTTTATTTCCAAAGGTCAGGTCTGTAAATACTGGGGATTAAACTGGGGCTGGGAGGTAGGAAGATACAAATCTTATATTAATCACAGTTTCTCGGAATTAGGACACACACTTGATCTTTAACAAATTACTTAACTTTTCAGAATCTCAGATTCATTGTTTGTAAAATGGAGATAGCAAAGTGTGCCTTGTGTGCCTAACTGAAGTTGTGAATCAAACAGCGTGAGGCACATGATGGCAAAAGAGTTAAAACCTGTTGAGAAGCTGTGACGACGTAGCTGTCAGACCACATTTGCTAAGTGTTGGGCACAGATTAGTTTTGTAAGAAGTACCAGCAATCGAGTCTCAGGCTCAGTACTCATCCAGCAAAGGACAGTAACAGCATAAAGAAGGGACCCTGAACTCCCGGAGAGCACTGATATTTCATAGGCTCATAGAACAAATCTGAATAAGCTAGGCTCATCCAGCCAGGAAATCAACAGTGTAAATCACATTCACCTGTACATACATGATATGCTTTATGTATTTTTATATACAAGAATAGAAATTAATTACTTTCATGTTTCATGTTGAAACTCCTAGGATCTCATTTACATATTCAACAGGCGACTGGATCGTCCCTTATGTTGGTTTCATTAGTGATCTTTTCTCCCTTTTATAATAACCAGGTCATTTATGGACTCCATTAAATATTTCCTATGACTGCTTTGTTGATTTGATGGAATAAATATCCTGTCAGATCAGTTAGCCTTCATGCTGTAACACACTTTGTTAAAAGCACAGACAGTTGGGAATTGTTCTGTCAGCGAGCTAGAGACAGGGCCATTAGGTTTGTTCTCCATTTCAAATGAAAATGCCTTTGGCAACTACATCATATGAAATGTAATAAATCTGAACTAAGATTTATAAAGAAGCTAGAATAATCCTCTCCATGTTCTTTCAGTCCTATCTGAATTCCGGCCCTTATTCCTAGGTCACTTCTTGTATTTGGAGGCTACTCCTGTGGGCCTTCGCGGCGACAAAGCCCACCTCAAGAGCACCATGTGGCGAGAGTCCAGCGCTGCCTGCACCATGAGCTTCTGGTATTTTATATCTGCGAAAGCCACAGGGTCTATTCAGATTCTCATTAAGGTAGGCTCTTGGCTCAGGATGCTGCTGGGCTTTGCGAAGCTCCTGCTGGGAGGCATGGGTCTGCCATGGCTAGAGGAAGCCTTGTTTTCTCACAAAGAACAGCTCCTGTGGCCACATGCATTATGGGGTTTGATTAGCTGGGACTTGAGAACCTGTGTTGTGTGTTGCTTTAGAACTGCAGGGGCTCACGTATTAGTTAATCTAAGTCATCTCATTTGGCTGTTTTTTTTTTTTTTATCTTTTTTCAACAAAATAGAATAGATTATATGTACATTTGAAGGGAAAACAACTGAATTTTTCATATTCTAGTAATTATAGAGTGATAGTAATAGACATTCTGGCTCCAAGAACACTTCACAAAGGACTGAACTACTCAGGAAAATGATCAGGATATGAGTGCAGCAAACAGTTTATTAGGTGAGACATATGAATGCATTTTTACCTGATTATTAATTAAATAATTCCATTAGAGATTTTATTTAGTACAAAATGACAGAGTTTGAGAAAAAACAGTAAAGTCAATATTGATGAGACCTAGCTTAAACAGTTTCTTTAACAAGTTGAATCAGCAGCTAAAAGGTGGGGTGTGTGTGTGTGTCAGTGTGTGTATTTTAAGACTCTAGTTATAATTTCAAGAAAGCTTGCTTTCAAGTAGCTATAATAGACACTGCTGTTTTCTCATACGTGAGCTTTACTCAAGTGCCTCAGCATTGATGGAGAATTCCTGACCTGAATGCCGAAGAGCTCATGTATCTGAATAGTTTACAGCTGTGTGGCTCATGCTTTATTGGAAACCTGAATTGACTTTACAACTCTGGATCATGCTATAATGATGCACCTAAAGGCACCTAGAAGGACACATGCAGCTAATAACCACAGCAATTGATTCTTGTGCTTGAATCTAGGAACTGACATGAAGCTTAATGTTCTCATAGGAGTGTTTCATTAGTACTCCGTTGACTGTGATGCTTGATTATTTGGTATACACTGTGTGAGGGACTTTGTTCTCTGTGGGATTTACTCTTCTTATTTGCTTGACTGATAGTTACTTTCAGCTATCATATATTATAGGAGCAAACTTCATATAACACCTATGGCTTCTTCATTTGATTCCTGTGGAAACTTAACATCATTTTTAAAGACCAGTGTTTCTACTATACAAACACACACACACACACACACACACACACACAGAGAGAGAGAGAGAGAGAGAGAGAGAGAGAGAGAGAGAGAGAAAGAAAGAAAGAGAGAGAGAGAGAGAGGAGAGGTAGACCATAGGGAAGAAGGCTGTTAAACTATTTTAGAGGCATGACATGGCTGTGGCACTCTTGAACTCATAAGACTTAATCGGATAGGCCCTGTACAGGAATCATCCTGGAGACATTCAGAACTAAATGGGGTGGGGCTCATGGGACCCTCCCTACCCACAGGAGCTAATGACAGTTGAGGACTGCTGGGAAAAAGGAAGTCTAAAGATTAAATTGCTGTATCCATTGGTGAGTGACCCCTGCTCCAGTGGACAGTTCCAGACTCATGCCTATGCAAGTGGACCTGGTCAAATCCAGTGGGTCACAAAGCAAAAA
>NW_008357047.1:839536-859654 GCF_000622305.1 Nannospalax galili
ATATATGAGAAATTGTCAAATAAAAATATAAACCAGAAAAAATCTTAGACTTAATAAAATTATGACCAACACTTGAAGAGAAGTAGATGCTGTTCTTGCAGCTAAGGTTGAAGCTTAGTGCAGAGGCACTTGTCAGCATGCACAGGATCCTGGGTCTGGCACTAGACCCTGAGACAAAGAAACAAGTAAATAAACAGCATATGTCTCTTTTGTACAATCACAAGGGATGTGAAGGAGAGAATCCTTCATGGTGTGTATTAAATTTATATTCATGAATTTTAGGGAAATCACTTCAGTTTGGTGAGAAACAGAATGTGTGTTCTGATGCTGTTTACAAAGTCCTTCTTAGACTTCCCTCCTTGTGGAAGCATGCTGGGTTTTCCCTTCTCATGACTCCAAAAAGTATCCTAACCAGATGGCAAACCCAGTAGGGGTAGGATTCTGCCTTTACTTTTTTTCCTTTACTCCATATTAAAAAATCCTAATCCGTGCTTGTGTCCCTTCTGGCTCAGTCTCTTCCTTTGATTCTCAGAACAGTCTCCTCTGTGAATCTGGAAGAGTCAGCCTGTTGCACAATCTTTCCAGACCAGGTTGCTTCTGTGATTCTATCCCCCAGTGCCTTAGTAGTCTTTGCAGCTCTGGGATGGTTTCCTGCTCTCCTGCTCACTGACTGGCAATGGGTGATTATGCTAAATTACTGGGAGCAAGGTACTGTGGTTTTGGTTCTTGCGTGGCCCCTCAGATCTTCGAAGAAAGGAGTGCTGAATGAAGGAAGAAGAAAGGAAAGCCTTCCCAGAATCCTCATTAAGATGTATCCTTTTTTTTTTTTACCAAAAACGAGAGAGAGAGAGAGAGAGAGAGAGAGAGAGAGAGAGAGAGAGAGAGAGAATTTTATGATATTACACTTACATGTTTTCTCTTAAACTCTGTTGGTCCCAAATACTTTTTTTTAATTTTTATTTTATGTGTATGCATGTATTGCCTGCATGTAGGTAAGTGCACCCATGTGCAATGCCTGAGGACAGGAGAGGCCTTCGGATCCCCTGGGAACTGGAGTTACCGACAGTTGTTAGCTGCCATGTGGGTGCTGGGAACTGAGCCCAGGTATTCTGGAAGAGCAGCCATTGCTCTTAACCTCTCAGCCATCTATCCAACCACAGTTCCCCCTTCTTTGACAGCTATTTTTCCTATGAGGATTTGATGGAGGACTGGGAGCTCTGATAAGTGTCTTCCTTCCAACCAGTTGATGAAGGGTCCTTTGAAGGAATGGCTGTGATGCATTCCGTACATGATACTCTTATCTGAAGAACTTATAATCTAACCCCAAAGTATGTTATACAATCAGCTGTAAAGGCACTTAGTCACTGAACAATAATTTAATGGTGGCACATTATACAGTGGTAATGATTACAATTCACAACAGCAGTACATAACACTCACATGTTAGTTACTGTGCATTGATGCCTAGGATGTTTCTTGCAATTCTTAGCATAACCTTCTGGGATACAGTGTGAATCTTGTTGTGCTAAAGGGCTAAGAGTCTCAAAAAAAAAAAAAATCCAGCTACCCTGTGACTTACTCTAGTACTCAGAGGAGGAGTTTACATCGGGGTATGTTTACATTAAAAACCCAAGTGCTCACTCCCCCTCCCTATGCCCAAGTGTTAGTGAAATGGAGGTTCTGATTAGCTGAGTTCTATATTGATGGTGTAAATAATTTTTGAAAAAATAAAATAAATCACAGTACTTATGATAGAGATATATGATTTTTAAAATACTCCTGGAATAGGAGAGTAAATATATGGGAACCCCAGCAAAGCTGTTGTGTTAGAGACCATTAAATGAAAACCTATACCATTTTACAGATCATCACATATATTTCATAGTACTCCCCCTTCTTGCTATCAGTTATATGACAGATATTTTCAGAGAACTGCCACAGAAGCAGTGTAATCTTTATATCTTAAATCAAGGTAATGTGTGACTAACAATAATAATAAGAAGAAATAGTTTACTGAGATGTTGGTACCAATTGCGCTGTTTAGTTTTTGTCAACGGGACCCAAACTATAGTCACTTGGGAAGAGGAAACCCAGTTGAGGAATTTCCTCTATCAGAATTGCTTGGGACCCTGTCTGAGAGGCATTTTCTTAATTGCCGATTGATGTAGGAGTGCCCAGCTCACTGTGGGCAGTGCCATCCCTAGGCAGGTGGGTCTGGGCTGTTTATGAAAGGTAGCTGAGCAAACCAGAGGAAGCAAGTCAGCAAGCAGTGTTCTCCATGATCTCAGCTTCAGCTCCTGCCTCCCTTCCTGCATTGGCTTCCCTCAGTGAAGGACTGTAAACTGTGAGTCAAATAAACCCTTTCCTCCCTCAAGTTGGTTTTGGTCAGTGCTTTAACACAGCAACAGAAAGCAAACTAGAACGAATTATTTCCTTTCTTTGGGTGTCTGTGTATAGATGGGACATATTTCTAATGAACTAAAACTTTCCAAGGATAGTTGTAGCAGGAGGCCTCCAAAGATGGGGTGGACCCAGAGCCCAGAGCGAGAATTCACTTCACTTCTTAGTCAGCAAATAGCCCGCCAAAAAGAGCCCACACCTCCACCTCTGTACCCGGCTTGCGAGCCCAGTGACTGCTGACAGACTGCATGGCATGGACCAATCAGAAAACGATGCACTGACTAAAGGGACTTGGGGGCGGAGAAAAGGGAGTTATAAGGTGTGCCTCCTCCTGCATTAAAGGAGTCTGCAGCACCTCACCTAGTGCTTGCTTCTACCCGACTCCCGGGGTCTGTATGTCCTGACCCCGCGCCTCTTACCCCCTAATCGGCAGGGGACCTGATACAGGTTAGGGTCTTCACAGCTGGCCTGAGGAGAACCCGTAACAGATAGTAACACTTTGTATTGAATTTTTGTGTATTTCATACAGAGGATCTTAATCATCTATATACCTCCTTCCCCATTCACACCATTCTACCCATCTTCCCCCACTGGAATTCATTCATTCTGTCATACTTGTGTCAAGGCCTGAGTCAGGTTAGTGTCCCCAGACGTACCTCAGTGCAAGTTCATCCACTGAAATCTAGTCAACCTATCTAGAGTCCCTCCCCACAGTAATCAGCTGCAAATATTTCTTCAACTAAGATGGGGGCCTGCTCCCCATATCCATAGCCCTGTGCTGTTATTTTATCTGTTTGAGTCTGCATGGATCCTGTGCGTGCTGACACCATTGCTGTAGGTTCATATGAGCAGGGTCTCAGGAGCTTGTAGGACTCTATTGCTGTATGATCCTGCACCTCCTCCCTAGCTCTTAAAATCTTCCTGCCCCCTCTTCTGCAATGGTCTCTTAGCACTGGGTGTGTGGAGTTTAAGAGGAGTTCTGTCCGAGGACCCACACTGGGGCAACTCTTAAGAATAGTAACACTTTAGCCCTGGGTGTGGTGGCGCACACCTGTAGTCCCAGCACTTGGGAGGCAGAGGCAGATGAATCTCTGTGAGTTCAAGGCCAGCCTGGTCTACAATAAATAAACAATAAATAAATAAATAATAAAGTAGCTTAAAAAAAAAGAATAGTAACACTTTTTACAGTAAAATTTTTATAGTATTAAAGAGTTAACTCTCTATATAGCTAGCAAGATCATTAGTTCTGCCCGTCACTGCCTGGGCCAAGTCAAATCCTTTGTGAGTAGGATTTGATCTGGGGGAAATGGTGGCGGTTCACTGCCTTTATCTTCTTCAAATGAGACATCTATGAACTAAGTACTGAGTCTAAAACCCCGAGGAAGGGAGTAATTGAGGGCCTGAACTTAGGCATTTTGAAATTAGCATTACAGTGCTACATGGTCACTTGAGTTTCTCTTTCCATGGAGAGCATTTTGATGTTAATCTGTAGTTAGTAAACTATGACCTTTTCTGAATGTAGTAATAATTCATCTTAAAAGTGGTATATTTCAAACCTATTTTTAAGCCGTTCACATTCAATTTAAAAGTTCTCATTAGATTTAAATGCATTGCTTTTATGACCATTGAACAAACATAAAACAGGTCTTTGGATACAATAAGGATGTTTGTTTTTTTTGTTTGTTTGAGACAGTCTCCTGTCACAGGCTGGCCTCCATCTCACAGTATAACCACAGGTGACTTTGAACTTCGGATTCCCCTGTCCTTACCTCCTGAATGCTGGGATTACAGGTGTGTTCCCTCATGCCTGGTTTCATCAAGTTCTGAGCATACACACTACCAATGGAGATGGATGTCTAGCCCCACGATTAGGATTCTAAACATAAAACAAACTTTATTTCAAATAGATTTAATTCTTTCATCATTTTACGTATTATTTTAGTTATTCCTTTTTCTGATGGAGTTAACTAAGGACAAGGATTGTCCAAATATGAGTACAATGAGAAATTGGGGGGAATTTAAAATTTTTTCTTGATGTCCCATAGTTCATTTTTATAGTTGAAGTTGTCAACATAGCTTCAACAAGAAACAAAAGCTCTTTTCTATCTCTTCAGTTAGCCATTTGAACAGAATGCAGAATCACCTGCTCTCTGAAGAACATTATGCCCTTTTGGAAGGTATCCATCTGTAATAAACTGTTGATACTTTAATCAAGATGACTGCATGCTTTGGGGAATTTAAGTATATTTAATTGAAAGCATTCAGGACTATCCATTATGTAGTCATGATCGTCCACATAATATATTCAAGCCAGAAGTAGATAAAAATAATGTATTTTAGGAGAGCTCTCCTGATAGAGCTACCCAGTTATGCTGAAAGACCATAATGAAATTACTATGTTGCTTTGTCTTGCTTAGTGGTACAGAGAGTTTTAGAGCTGGTGGGTCTTCAAAATAAATCTAATCTAAGTCATTCATTTTACAGGTGAAGGAATAGGAGTAAGAGGTTACAGTTCTTGAATCCATTCACATGGTATTTTTATGGGAAAAAAAGTGTTTGAATTCCATTTTTCTGACTCCTACTTTTGGAAACCTTTTACTTGATTTCCTGGAAATTCTATTTATTGATTTCTATATTCAAGAAGGAAATGGAATCAGCCTTCCCTCTCTGTAGGTTCTGCATCTGGAGAGTCAATCATGAAACATATAAAAATAGTGCCTCTCTACTCTGGTTTCTTTTCTCGTCATATAAGAAATACTTTTTGTCATTATCCCAAGACAATACTGTATAACAATTATTACCATAGCATTGGCATTAAATTAGGTATGTTGGGAACTCTAGAGGTGATTTATTACACAAAATGAATGTACCTACTGGGGTACATACCTAATGGGGTAAAGACTACCCCAGTATATATAAGAGACAAACGTCCGTGCATTTTTGTATCCTAGAGTTTCTTGAACAAATCCTGTAAGGACACTGAGGAGTGACTATAGAGATTTTGTTCATCAGACTATGGAAAATATCAGATCAAGCAAAGGCCAGCTTCCTTCACTTAGCAGATGACTCATGATGCTGGGTCTCCATTAGTGTCCATCTAGTCAACTGTGAGCCTTAGTTGGGCAGAAGTTTCAAATATCTATAAAGACAAACACCTGCTATCGCCTGCAGACCCCCACTTATGCTGTCTCCTCACAGTAAGCCGAGAAAATCCTCAAAAAGTTGTGATACTCCAAGTTGCTTTTGTAAGGATTCCAGACCTTGTTTTATCATAAACCTTCTGGAAAGTTAACACTACTGTGTGTATTTTATTGCCGTTTTATTCTTTATCTCACAAAGAGGTTATATGGGATTTAGACATAGAGATTATATACAATCTGGAGTAAAGAAAATTGATTTTGTAAGGACTGTCATATGGATTTGGGTATATAAACTAATTAAACTGAACTTTTAGTGCCAGAACTACATTTGTTATTTCAGAATGGTGTCTGAAGATATGACATACGAGCTGTTAACACACAGTATTGGCTATGTAGTATGCTATAAACTTGATAAAATTAATGGAGAAGCCAGGTGTGGTGGAGCATGGCTTTAATCAAGCACTCGGGAGGCAGAGGCAGGCAGATCTCTGTGAGTTCAAGGCCAGCCTGGTCTACATAGTGAGTTCCAGGACAGCAGGGGCTACAGGGAGATCCTGTCTCAAAAAGATTTTAAAAAAAATTAATGGAGAAAAGCTTCAATTTTCATCTCATGTATACCCATACAAAGAAGTGTCATTTCAATGTATATTCATACATGGTACCAAACATGCCCAGTATTTACATTAGAAAGCAATCCTCTGGACTATAGAAAATAAATGTCTATACCTAAAGCTCATGGATCATAGCAGAACAGGAGGTAGGAAGAATACTAATACATCCCTCAATTCTCATCAGCTGAGTTTCTTCATACAACAGAGTATGATGCACACAGAAGGCCACAACTGGCAAAATATTAGAAAATAAGAGACTGCAGAGTGTGTGTCCCTGGATAGGACTCACCCACCCATGGCTCAGGGACCATTGCGGAAGAGGAGGCAGAAAGATTTTAAGAGCCAGTGTTGGTGCATGAAAATAAAGAGACAGAGGCTTTGACGCCTTTGAGAACCTGCTCTTATGAACTTACTACAGTGGTGACAGCATGCACAAGATCCATGCTGACTCAATCAGACAAAAGCTAAACATAGAATTGGGAAGCAGGCAGCAGACCCCAACTTTAGCCAAGGAACTATTGGCGATTGATTATTGCAGGTATGGAAGAGTAGATCTTCTTTAGGGGAGAGACTCCAGATAGGCTGACTAGACTCCAGTGGATGAACTTGCACCGAGGGACGCCTGAGTACAAATGCTTGAGTGGATAGGACTTGACACATATGACGGGATGCCTGAAATCTGCCAGGGGAGGCAGTACAGAAGGGTGGAGGGGTTCAGATGGGGGAGAGAGTCTAAACTTGACTAAGATCTATTATATGAAATGCACAAAAACTCAATTTAAAATATACATACAAAAGAAAATAAATATTTTATCATTCTAGGGGACATGCCAATGCTTATTTTACACAGGATTTTGATGACAGAAGACTTTTAAAAAATATTTTATTATTTTTATATGCATGAGGATATTGTCTGCATCTATGTAAGTGCACCATTTCATGGAGATCAGAGAGGGCACTGGATTCCCTGGAACTGGAGTTACAGATGGTTGTTAGCTCAGTGGGTGCAGGGATTTGAACCCGGGTCCTCTCAAGAGCAGCCACTGTTCTTAACTGCTGAACTATCTCTCCAGTTCCCAAGAATTTCTTTTTAGTGTGGTTAGAGAGATGGCTCTGTTAGTAAAGTGCTTGCTACACCAGTTTGTGGAGTTGAGTTCTCTGATGCCCAGTACCACAAAAAAGGAAAAACAAAGTTCTAGCATGGCAGTGGGAACCTTAATCCTAGCACTGTTGCAGTGGAGACAGGAGGATCCCTGGGGCTGCTGGCTAGCAGTCTAGCCAAATCAACGAGCTCTCGGTTTAATGCAAGACTCCATCTCATAAAGTAATCTGGTGAGGAACTAAGGAAGAGCCTGAATGTTGACATCTGGCCCATGCACATGCACAAGTGCAAGTGTGCACACACATGTGCAAACACACACACACACACACACACACACACACAGACAAATTCTTTGTTTCTCAGTACCTCTAATGCTTCTAAGGAGAGCTTGCTAGCAGCCAGCGCTGCACAGAGGGGTGACTTCTTTCAAGAAGAAGATTTGTGTGCTAAGAGCTTAACACATGAGTTTTGCCTTCCAGGAGAGCCAGATCAGTTTAAGGAAGCCTGTTGTTTGCATTCCGCAGCATTGGTCTACCATTTCCTCCGTGTGGTCTACTTTGGGATGAGCTCCCATTCACCAACCCATTGATTCATATTCTGTGATGCACTGTGCTACATTTTTGACCAAATGAATACATTTCACGTTCACAATAAAACTGCAAGAAATATATTTTTCCGTATATTATATTTTACAGCACATGAAATTGAGACACAGGTCCAAAAGACAGTTGTGTAATTATTATTAGAGGCCAGTTCTGACTCCAATATCCACAATATTTACTATTATCCTCACTTTCTGCCATTAGAATTTAAAACGTCCTGGTACCTGGGAGGCAGAGATATGACTGTCCATCAATGCATTCCAGGGATTTTGCAGTGACACCAGTTAGAGATTTCCATCTCTGCATGTAATATGTCCACAGGCCTGCTCCCCACAGAAGAGAAGTGACTGCTCTGGATTAACTTAGACTGTTTCTTTTTAAGTGAATTTTCTTTGGTTTGGTTTGGTTTTGAGACAAGGGCTCTCTGTAGCCTCAGCTGCCCTGGAACACACTATATAGAGCAGCCTGGTCTCAGTCTCAGAAATCCACCAGCCTCTCCCTCCCAAGTGCTTGGATTAAAGGTGTGACCACCATGCTCAGTTTTTTAAATGAATTTTTAATTGAAAGATAATTACGTGCACCTGTTGGACCATGTGGACTTTGAGTGATGGTCAACTTGGGCTATTTAGGTTATTTATCCATTATTTGTCTGTGAGGAAGAGTGTTTTGTGACTTAGCTTGTCATCTAGGAGCAAAACCCTATTTTTCTAAATCATTTTATTTCATATCTAATATAATTAAATATGGAGTTATATTTCATAGCCACAGGCTAACGTTGATGAGAAAAATGAATTAATTTCAATTATGGAAATTTTCTTACATATTTGTTTTCTGAAATTAATTTGAGACTTAAAGAATAAGACCAAATAAAAATGGCATAACTACAGCTATTTCAGAGAGGTGGCTAGCGTAAGCGAGAGCTGCCATTATTCACAGCACTGTACTGTGGTAATGAAATATGTGCTGCTATTTTCAGTGAGACAGGCACGCATATGATGTCTATTATTCTGCTGTTTACAGAATGAAAAAAATACAGTTTTGCTTGTGAATAAAAACTGAAGACATATTTCCTGTATTTATTTTGCTACCCTCTTAAAAATCAATATTCTCTATGATGAGGACATCTCCTTTATGTGTTCAGTGTTCACATGTATGCATTTATTTTTCAGTGATCACTAGACAATTTGAAAAGGAAGGGAGGCCCAGGGAAGGGTCAGTCTGTAAAAACTGTACCTAAATAGGGAAGATAATCTCTAATGTTTGTTTGCTCAGAAAGGTAATTATATTGCAGTTTATATTTCAAAACAATTGGAAGAGAAGGTTTTAAATATTCTTACCATAGAGAAATGTTGAAAGCAACAGACAACTTGATTTCCATATTGTGTAATATAATCATGAAAATATCACACCATAGACTGTGCTGTACAAGCAATAGAGGCATAAATTAAAAACAATAATTAAAATACAGGAAAATAAAGGAAATTAATGAGCCACTGGCCTTATATCTATAATACAATTTGAGAGAAAAGAAAAAAAAAAATAGTATTCCTGCTTACCTGGTTTAAAGTGTTCTTTGAAGTATTAAGTTTTAAGTATTCTCTATGACCCAGAGTTCCCATAGCTAAAGTGCGTTCAGCGAAAAAAAAAAAAATTCATAGATCCAACTGTTCTATCTGAACTATTCTTGAGGAATCCTGAGAATCACTTAATACAACTTTTGCTTCCTTTTGTGTTTTAAATATTTAGAATAACTTTGTGTTTTAATTTAATATTTGTGTTTTTTACTTTTATAACTTTAATCTGGGAAGACATTTTATTTCTTTTCTTTTCTTGCTTTTTTTCCTAAGGCGTTGTCTGAAAAATTAGAACCCTTTCCAACACAATAACTCTATGAAATTTGTCTGTTCTCCTCAGTTATATATCAGTGTCTATTCAACTCATTTTCTATAGACTACAACACATGTCTCAACCAAAACAGAGTAGCATGTCTTATCTTTGTAGCTGATTCACACCCTGACAGATGAAGCTTCAGAGCTTCTGTTTGTGATAATTATAGGTCCTGGGATTGGAGTGGAAATGCCATGCGACTCACTTGATTTTGTGCTATCAGAGTGAGCAATTGATGCGAGAGAAATCTTTCTATCTTTGTAAGAGATGAATAAACAAAAGTATCTCATTTGTAATCTTGGAATAATCTTAATTAAAATGAATGTGTATACCCAGTTTTTAATAATGAAAAGATGAATTCCTAGAATACTACATACTTCAACATCTGAAGAAGTCTGATATTTGCTAATAATCCATCAGTTATGTCCACAGAGCTCTCTGTGCAGGCCTGCTCTCATTCCCCACAATGCATGAGTAAGAGTTACAAATACTGAAAAGCTGGCAAGTTTGGGATATACTCTCTAATTTCTTCTCTAGCTAACAGTCCCTTAATTTAAAACAACTATCCTCTAAAGAAAAGGTTCTAGTCGATCCCAACTTTTGTCATCCTTTGTGTCTATTTATTTATATAGTCAACATACTTAGGGAGTGGTTCGGAGTATAGGGTGGTTTCTCCTGCTTGCAAGGGGTATTTTTGCAAAAGGTATGGAATGGAGTCTTTCTGTTAGAGGCTCTAAGGTCCTCTCCTGGTATGACCTGTGTGTTCATTCATATTTCTTGTCGAAGTCAAAGGTGGCTCATGACTTCCTCAACCAAATTGAGTTCCACAATAGGTAGAGATGAAGTGTCAATATGTGCTCCTGTAATGCATCCCTTGTCTCCTGAGGTTGCTATGCAACCTGGTGACCACCTGTTCAGAAGATGCTCTTCTCCCATGCAGCATGGCTCGTTCATAGATGATATTGCATAGACTTTTAATTCAAGGACAAATATATGCATAGGAAGTGCATAATTAAACATCAATTATGGAACAAACTAATAATCTAGAGCTACAAATATTAAAATATTTATGGATTTAGATGACGGATGGAAATAAATATTTAAGTTGGTTCCTGAAAGATAAGTGGAGTTTGGATAGAGGAAGAGGAAGGCTATTTTAAATGAGAGATTTAAAGGTATTTAAGATATACCCAGTAAACTTCAATTTTTCAGTTATCCAAGAGTAACTAAGGATATAGCACTGTTAATACTGAACTTATTTTCTTTAACTTTCCATAGTTGTATTTACTGATTAAATTTTAATCTCATTATTTACATTAGACAGTGTGCTACTTACTGTAACTCTAGTATAGCCATAGGATATTGCTCTGTCCTCTTTTGTGCTAATTCATTGGTGGCAAGGGGGCATAGTCAATGCTACATATTCATGTGTTGAGGTCTCTGCATACTAGCAACTGAACGGCAAAGAGGCTTAATTTTGAAAAGAAGGGGAAGTGGTGTTTTTTAAATTCACAGATTTCTATACAGCAGAAGTCATGAGCTTCAAGCATTTCAGGGATCTTTTGGTGAGTTATTCTGACTCTTACTTCACTAAGGGAGGTGTTCTTCAACAAATAAAACCTTACCAAAGTTATAGGTACACATTTGTGGTATTACTAAGCCACATTGGGGTTGTAGTTGACTAAATAAACAGCCTGACTCTTGGCATTCATTTTAAAAGTAGACCAGAACTCTGAGAACCACCTGCTTCTTTTGATATCTCACAGAACTGTGCTCTGGAGCCTGGGTTCACACATAATTTTATTGAGACGCTATCTTTCCAGTAGAAGCTAGGATCTTTATTGAGACGCTATCTTTCCAGTAGAAGCTAGGATCCACCCTTATCTTATAGACTTTAGCCCTTGTATCCCTAGGTCTGAAATACCTCTCACACTAGATCAAGCAGACTTCTCAACTATTCTCACTGTTTTCAATGAGAAAGACACACTGCTTACAGTACTTTGATATGTTAATTAAGTGCCCCCCATTCATTCACTCTCTTGGGTGGGAGGCAAAGTGGGGTCCTGAAGGATTAAGATCAGGTGCCCAGATCAAACAAGAGTACATGGGTCAGTGATCCTGTTTATAGTATAAACAGCAGCTTTTTGGTGCAAGATTAAGTAAAAGTTCACAGGCTGTCCATATTGTAAAAGTCATACACATATGACTCTGGGATGATGGAGAAAAGACAGAAAATTCCTCACTCTTTTCTATGGTTTTGTTTGTTGTTTTTCAGAAAATCTTCAAATTATAAGGTACAGTATTGAAATACACAAGTAATTTGGCTTCTTCAAAATTGGAGATCAATTTTCTTTGAAGTGAAAACAATATACATATGCATGCATTGAAAAACATAAAATAGAACACCAAATAGCATTAAACAATCCAAGGTCTATGCAAAGAAGCATTGCTTCTTTTTTGTTAATTTCTAAGCAGAAATTAAATTAAGAACATAAATAGTCAAAATTAAAGGAAAAATCTTCCTTTTTCATTTTGTCTCTGAAAATGTACACAATATTTGATGGGAGCATACATGTGGACCTTTGGCAATTTACAGTGTTTACTTAGATGTGGAGACTGTGTGAAGCTTCATTTTTACAGATATACAGTTAGTAATTTCACAGTGCGATTATGCATCGTTATTACTACGCTCTTCATATCATAGCAATAAACTTCATTTGGAAAAACACATCAGATAGTCTTAAACAGCACAGCACTTGAAAACTGTCTTCACATTTTGTAAAACACTTAAGGCCAGAGTGTTAACCAAGATAGTTTATCTTAACGCTAATGGGTAGTACGATCTATTTTTCATCAGAACTCCCTGATATGTTTTACTTTCTTGAAAGTTATATTTTTATTCTTTAAGTTTTTCAGCCACAAACATGTTTACTTTCCTTAAGCAGCTGTTAAATTGTCTGCAGAAATGTTACTCATGCAAACACAGTTAGATTAGGAAGAGAACCCGTAAGTGGCAGCAGTGTTCAGAATGACTAAGACAATGTTGCCAGAGATACTTGATTTTCCTACATCTCCAGGGAAACTGTAACTATGTATATAATGTGAGTAAAAATTTGATTTATGAAACACTTTATTTTCACATGCGTGTGTATTTGTATACACACTCAGGTGAATGGAGGTGCACATGTGGAATGGCTGCCTTGTGCATGTGTGTGCATCAGGTGTATTCCTCCACCACTCTCCACCTTATTTGTTGACACTGCGTTCCTCACTGGCCAGGAACTCACTGCTGAGGCACTTCTGATAAGCCAGCAAGCTCTAGGCATCCACCTGTTTTTGCCTTCCCTCTGCTGGGAATATAACTTTAAACCACCAGGTTCGGATTTTTTAGGTTGGTTCTTTGGATTGAACTCAGGTCCTAGGTTTGCAACTGAGCTGTTTTCTAATCTGCTGTGTTGTAAAGAAAGCATTTCAGAAAAGTTCTCTCAACTGTAATACTTCAATGTAAATGTCTAGGGTCAGAAGCACTGTATGAAGCACTGTACTCAGTTCATCTACCTGTTCAAATATGATTATCTTTCTGAAAAAATGAAATTCTGTGTACAGAGAAGACAAAATCTAGGAATGTTTTCCTTTATGCTTCCTGTGGAAACATCTGTTACCAGGTGAAGGTTTCAGTTCTTTTCTTTTTCACAGAAAGAATTTAGCTAAGAGACACAGTTTAAGCAGAAGTTTATTTACAAAACTAAGTGAAGCAAAGGATATTTTATGAGAGAGAGAGAGAGAGAGAGAGAGAGAGAGAGAGAGAGAGAGAGAGAGAGAGAGAGGGAGGAAGAGGGAGGAAGAGAGAGAACAGCCACCTGACTCAAAGAACTCCCAATAGATTCACTGTTGTGAATGTGAAAGTTATTAAAGAATATGTATGAGGTGAGTGGCGTATTCATGGCGCAAATCAACCTTCTAAATTATACTTGATGACTGGGTTCCCTTTTAGGGCATTCCCATTGTCTGCTTGAAAATCCCTTGAGGGACAAGAGTGTTAAAACTACAATACAAGCAATATTACAGTGAAGGGGGCGGGGCTTTTGATGACACCTGCCCTTCTTGGGTTACACACACATAGCAGTTGGGAAAGTGCAGGGTGTTCTTCTAATCTAGCAGGAGCCCTGCTTCAGCTTCAAGGAGGTCTAAGCACATAAGGCAGTCTGGCCACCAGGAGGCACAGCCACCAAGATACAACTGCATGTCCTTGACTCCTTCCTGCCGAGCTATGCCTCCCCCTCTCACATCCATTTGTTTCATGGCAGCAACTCTAGTTCATTCACTCATTACTCCATCATGAATCCACACATCGAAGAAAAAAATTTCATGAAAGATGCAGTTTGTGAAAATAACACTATTTGAAATGAGAAATTTGATGGTTTCCATGTATGTACACTGTTACCCTATTTTGTGAATATTTCTTAATTTGAAAAAGACACTCAGCATGGACAGTTTGGAGTTTTCATGAAGGGAGTTAGAATCACCAGAATACAGAAGCCACAGTGTGAACTCAACCGTTGCTTTCTGGAATTTAGCTGTTATTTAAAGAGCTATTTCTTCGAAGCCACACTAGTACTTCTGAGAGTATTCGTAGATGCTGCTGTGGGTAATTTCCTGGGAGTGGCTTTGTCCTTGTGTTTTTCCCTCATCAACTCCTAACAGTAGTTTTGGCCATTGTTGATTCTGTTTTGGATGCTGACTGAGACCCTGGGCTTCTCCATGATAATCTTCAATTGCCATTCTGTCTTCAACAAAGTTTTGAAGAGAGCCAGGCCACTACATTTCCCTGTGTTGCATCCATTAATTCAAGAGAAAACCAGAAACGTGGGCTTATGTGCATTCCAGAACCTTTTATGGAATGCTTGAACCTGGATTAGAATGTAAGACCTGAAGAAGGGAACTAAAACTGAAAACTGGATATGATTATACTGTGAGTATATAAGGAAGAACACAGATTAACTTTCTCCCAGGAATTCACTACAAAGCTCATCCTGTTTTCCAGTTTCACTTGACCTTGATCCTCCATTGAGCCTGCACAGGAGCACATGCTTTGCCCCTCCAGTGCCTGCTGGATTCCATCTTCAGATTGCATCACTCTTCTAAGCACAGGTGTCAGTGCTGCGTTTGGATGCATTTCCCTTCTTTTTTGTTAGCCTGATCAAGGCCTTATGGCCTATGAAGCTTATTTCCCAAGATTAGAAGTGTTTATTTGACATGGAATTGCAGGATGGTCCTTAATACAAAAAGTGATCACTGGCCTTTTGGCCAGAGAAGAACATGAATTTGAATGCCCACTATGTTACTTATTAGCATATAAATATTACTTTCTCTACATATGCAAAATGATATTCATGATATGAGTTACAAATAGGTTCCAGGATCATCAAATGCAGTGATAAAGTGTGGATTTTCTTTGGAAACAATAAAGCATTTAAGAAACCTTATTTTAAAATGTATCGCTTACTGAATATACAAAATGCTGTAGGTAAACCCAAAGCATTTATTTGCAATTCTGTTCAAATACGTGAGCCTATATCAGCATACGTATCATCCAAAAATATGGGAGATATTATTTTCTAAATGAGATTTTATTATTTTTCCACTGAGATGACCTTCTTGTTGATGCTGTACCTCAGTCTATGAATTTGTCCTCACACCTTGTCTGTTGGATGGGTGTGTATCGATATTTGTGTTTGCATTCCCTGTTAGCTGAGGCACAGTGAGATCTGTCTGGTGTTAAGCCTGAACGTAAGCTGTTGCTATTTCTTTCCTACAACCTGGCTAAAGGTGTCTGTCATTTAGAAGATAATGTCATAAAAACAGGATGCTATCAGGGTAAGTTAGTCATGAAAAATGAATATCCAGCTAAAACTAAAATGTGTTTCTAAATTTAAGGATGAGCATTGAGGTCTATAAAAAAGTCATTATCCTCTGCCTCTCATATGAAGAACATTCAGATCATCACCACAGCTCATAGGCGCAGTGGCATCAGGATGACATGGTCCTGCGCACAAGTTGTTTGGAGCTCTGAGAAAAGATGCACTTGTCCTTGCTTTGTTCTTTGTGTTGGAGTTGCCATGAAAGCATCCAACAGAAGAGGACAGCAGATGCTTGGTACAATTCGGACAACTCTTAGCTTTCAACAAATGACTTTGCTCCTTCCACGTCCATCCTTGGTATCGCTTCTGTCTAAATGGACAAGTCTCCACCTCCCTGAAGAAGTTTGACGCTTCCACCTCTGTTCTCTGTCGACCCAGCATTGATTTCTGTCTTGGAACCCAGGTTCATTACCCAGATTAAATCACAAGATCAAAGCTTCACGAGTTACATTTTTAACCACCATATACTAATATCTCTATAAATTAATAAGTCCTGTGACAAACAGCAAAGCCAGACAGGCGACACCTTCAGTCAAGATGTTGGCCAGGATAGATAAAGGCTCTTCCAGACAGTAACCCAACATACTACTGGAAAAATGAACAGCAGACCCCAATTCTATCCAAAGGAATACTGACAGTGGATTGCCGTAGATGAGGAACAGCTGATCCTCCTGGAACAGGGACCTCTGGCTGACTAGTTTTACCAGAAGGGCAGATAGGGGGGAATGGATAGGGGTGCTGACAGGACAGTGGATAGTGGCAGGGATAGCAGAGTATGGAGGCTCTAGTGGGAGAGAAAGGCTGTCCTGACGAGTTTGTATTCATGCTCAGATGCCGAGGAGCTCAGAAGGTGGGCGACTGTGACCAGTAATAGTCGTGTATATAGAGATTAGAAATGCATGTGGAAACATCTCAATGTCAATAGGCTTGGAATGAATTTTTCTGTATGAAACTGTGTGTTTTGACAATGAAGTGGAGATCTTTTTCATACGTTGGAACCTCATTTAATTTTTAAACCTAGAAATGTACAGCCAATTTTGAAAGAGATGTACCCTAGCTCAGAAAAATGTTATTGAATAGGTTAATGCTGTTGTAATGAAATGCTTCTTTTAATTAAAAATAAATAAATAAATAGAATTAATAAGTCCTACAGATTGCTAAATTATAGACAAACAAGCCAAAGACATAATAGACATTATACCTAGAAACAAAGCAATGCCCACTGAGCAGTAAAAGATGTTGTAAAACTGCAATCTCTGGAATAATGGGAATTGAGACTACAGTGGGCTGTTATGAAGTTCTTAAAAGTTTTGCAAATAGACAGATGGTGATGGATATGGAACAAGCAGTGGGTGATTTTTTTATACTCTTGTAGGACTATAAGTTGTTATAACTCTTTTAGGGAAAAAAATGATGGTGGGAAGGACAAACTGCATATCCTGGTTCCTGGTCACACCCTTCCTTTGTACATTTTAACATGCGTACTTGTTTGTGAGTTGACGACACAAAAGCAAAAGCATTCAAAGCAGAGAGCTTATAAAACCCCTGGTCTGGGGTCAGCCTCATTATTTTAAAAATGTAAGTGAAAAAGTTTGTTCTTTGAAACAAAGATATGGTCAGGCATGTCAACTCAAAAAACTTGCATATCACAGGTGCACTTCTTGAGCTCTGAAAATGTCAGTGTGAACTTCTGCACTTCAGAATACAATCTGAAGAATGTGTATGGGGAAAGTGACACCATACAGAAGAGCTAGTGACCTGATTTCCTTCCTCCCTCCCTCCCTCCTTCCCTTCCTCTCTCCCTCCTTCCCTCCCTCCCTCCCTTCTTCCCTTCCTCTCCCTCCCTCCCTCCCCCCCCTCCTTCCTTCCCCTTCTTTTTTTAACCAAATTGTTTCCAAAACCTCCCTCCTTCCCTCCCTTCTTCCCTCCCTCCCTCCTTCCCTTCCTCCCTCCCTCCCTCCTTTCCTTCCTTCCTTTCCTGCTTCCCTTCTGTTCTGCTTCACCGGCCTTCCCTTCCTCCTTTCTCTTCCTTTTCCCTTTCCTTGGCTCTGCCCCGCCCTTCACTTCCTTCCTTCATGATTGATGAAAATCTCCTATAAATAAATTCAGGAATGAGTGCTGTATAATTACAGCAAATAGGGTATTAATTTAGTAGTCTAAGAATTACATTCAGTTATTGGGGTGGCTCTAAGCTTCCCAATGTAGACACTCACTGTGTCAAAAATATTGTATATGAGAGCCTAAAAAATTGAAACTTCTAGGTATAGATGCTTTCCAATTTAATTAAATTCACTCTGCATTTTGTGGAGAATATGTTCTAATCATGTCTCTAGAAAGACATTCAGTGAATACATGGCTAATATGCTGTCAGGGTTGACAATTTTTATTAAGTTAAATATTAGGCCACAGTCATAAGTAACAATACGTAAAAGAAGGACTTCTAAAAAGTGTACTCTAAGCCAGGTGTGGTGTGCATGCCTTTTGTCCCAGCACTGGGGAGACAGAGGCAGGTGGATCCCAGTGAGATTGAGGCCAGCCTGGTCTACAAAGTGAGTTCTAGGCCACCTGGGGCTATAGGGAGACCCTGTCTCAAAAATACCAAAAAAAAAAAAGTATACTCTACTTTTCACATGCTGGTGTGAAAATAAATATAAATCTATAAATTAGGCTTCCCAGAACCTACTGCTGGGGCTCCATCTTTTGAATGTCAGCTAAGTAGAGACACGAAGAGCACAGATTCAAATAGTTGGATATATGAAAACTTATACTCAATTCTAATGATGAGCAACCACCAATGGTCAGAATTTACCAAGTGCTCTCTGTCATTACTCTTCTCTACCCAATACCCAACATGTGGTAGGTGGTTAGTAAATGTGCACTTAATGAACAGTGAATAATAGCTAAGCCTATTCATCTATTCCTATAAAACAATCCCTCTTACCTCTTAATATAAATGTAGGGTGCAATTTAATCCTACAGGGCATTATTATTACGTGTTCTGCTGAGATGCTCATTAGCTTGCTCAGGCTAATGTGTGTGTGGTTGTGCTGGAGGATGAAAACACATGGTTCAGTTTCAGGATCCAGTCCTCAAGTTGTAGGATTCAGAGGTCTACGGACTCCACAAAGCCTTCATGGAACATTCAGGAGGAAAGCACCAAGGACTATTAGTTTCCTATTAGGATTTAAGCATCTCAGGGATTTAGTGTTGCCTGATATTTTTACTATTTAATTGTACTCCTACGTTAAGGTTTTTTAAAGAAAATATTAACTTTGTGGGGGAATTGACTGTACATCCATTTTAAGACATTTTTTTCACATTGATCATTGCTTAAGTAAATTAAAAAACAGATCAGTATTAATTAGTTTATAATGAAATTCTCTCAAAGATGGGCAAGTGGGTTTGGACACACACACAAAATACATATGTAAACAGAATACTCAATGAAGAGCTTGCTAGCAAAACTCCATCAATTACCTAGGAAAACCAAAAAAGAAGTTTGTCATCTAACAATAGTCTTCCATGAAACTAAAAAGTTACTGAAATAACTTAAAATTTCAAATCTATGCAGGAATGAATGATGAATCCAAATATGTGTTATTTATGTAATGAAAGCACAACAAATACACAATGATCAGTACAACAAATATACCCTTAGGGTGAAACCTGAAGCCTTCAAGGGGCACACCACAAATTTAGCACATGCCTCCAGTAAGTGATGACCATCCAGTGAAAACCATACACCCACGGAGCCAGTGGGAGGCAGACTCAGTCTCCACCCGACAAGAATTATCATTACATTTCTGTGTCTGAGGTGTGGCCTACTGCTTTTCTCCGTGAACACCCTGCTCCTCTGTCAAGAGAAATCCATTCTTTAGTACATCACTGTTTCCTCCCCTGGTAGCACTAATTGTAGTAACCAAATCACTGTAGAGTCAAAACCATTCCTATTCAGATCAAACAGTTCATTTACAGAGAAGGGAAAAATTCCCAACTTGATATATTTTAATTTTACAACTTGTAGCGGCTTATAACCATATGAAATCTTGAAAACAAATAACAGCATTTTCCGATTGTGGAGTAGCATCTGTGCACAGGCTTAGCGTCCATGATGTGATGTAATGTAATTCTCTTGGAAAGCTAAGGAGACACCATCTACTCCACTATGTAGAAGAGAGCTTGGGGTTCAAAGCTTTTAAGTCTCTCTGACTTTGCAGCCTTGGGTAGCCTTGGGTAGCAATGAGCTGCAATGAGCTGCTACTAAATAGTTCTGAGATATAAGAGAGGTTCATGGCTTTACACTGATTCTATTTTGTAAATTGCCTATAACTTTCAATCATACTGAAGCATTATTTCAGATTTATGCCTGAGGGATTGATAAAATTAGAGGCTCAGAGAAAACATGGGGTTACACACTGTTACTCTATTTTCCCTGCTTTTTTTTTTTTTTAAATC
>NW_008357047.1:859781-863668 GCF_000622305.1 Nannospalax galili
TTTTGAGAAACAAAAAGTCTAACTGACTTTTGCTTTGAAAATTACTAATCATTTGGAATTCGGTTGCCATTCTTTAAGATATACAATTTAAGTGGAGTAATCTGTCTTTTTAAAATGTAGCGTAGGATTCTCCCTTTTCCTAACCTTGTTTATCTACTACAGTTCTTAACTAGTTTCTCAAAATTTTTCTACTCTACCACATAACCAGTAAATTTTTAAGAATTGCAATTACCAGTCAGGCATAATGTCACACACCTTTAATCCCAACACTTGGGAGGCAGAGGCAGGTGGATCTCTGTGAGATGGAGGCCAGTCTGGTCTATATAGAGAATTCCAGGCCAGCTGTGATTATAGGAAGACCATGTCTCAAAAAAGTACAATTGAGGCTGGAGATATGACTCAGTGGTTAAGAGCACTGGCTGCTCTTCCAGAGGTCCTGGGTTCAACTCAAGGTCCTGGGTTCAACTCCCAGCACCCACATGACAGCTAACAACCATCTGTAACTCCAGTTCCAAGGGATCTGAACCCCTCTTCTGAACTGCAGGACACTGGTGTGCTTACACACATGTAGGCAATGTACTCATACACATTAAAAATAAAAATATATAAATAAATATTTTTAAGTATAATTACCAATTAGCTTCTTTTTAATTTTTAAAATATGTATGAGTGTATGCCTGTATGTGTGTACATGCACCAATGTCATGCAATGCCCAAGGAGATCAGAAGAGGGCTTTGGATTCCCTGGAACTGGAGTTATGGACAGTTGTTAGCCACATGTGGGTGCTGGGAATTAAACCTGGATCCTCTGCAAGAACAACCAGTGTTCTTAATCATTGAGCCATCTCTCCAGCCCCCAATTAGCTTCTTTATAGTTGATTCCTTTTGAATTCAATTATTTGAATTATCAATATTTTTTCAGCAAAAAATTTCTAGTTCTATGCACTGCAGAACTTTATATCATAATCTATTGTTAAGTAATTAAATTTCTGGATAAATAATTCCTATATCCCTATTCTTTCTCTAAAAAACATATTCTAATAGCATCACCTGAGAGGAGAGAGAGTGAGAAGCAAAGTCCGTCCAGAGTGTTTAAAACTATACAAAAGAGTGTTGGTCAGGTAACTCAGTGGTAGAATACTGCCAGCATATGGACAGTCATGGGCTTTAACTCAGTAAGAAAACAATAATCATCAAGAAGCTTCTTTGTCACAAGTATGATCCAAATGATAACAAGGGATGGGAGAGATAGCTGAGTGGTTAAGAGCACTGGCTGTTCTTGCAGATGACCCAGGTTTGGTTCCCAGCACCCACATGGTGTCTAATAACCAACAGTAACTCCAGTTCCAGGGGATTCAATGACCTCTTTTAGCCTTTGTGGGTATTGTACACATGGGTGCACTTAAATGCATGCAGGCAAAAGTTATACACACAAAACAAAAATAAATTAATTAATCATTTTAAAAAATGATATCAGGTGTTTTGTTATTTAGACTTGAACCCCAAGTAAATGAAGAATGAAAATCCTAAGATTTGAATCAAAGTAATTAGGGAATAAATGACATTGATGAAGAGAGAATTGAGGAACAGGGAGGATCACCTTATATTCAGGAGTGAAGTGTCATAATTAAAAATATATTAACGTTTGAGAACTTCATATAGTGCATTGTGATCATAATACCCCAACTCCTTGCAGAAGCACCCTTATTCTCTGCCTACCCAATCCTTGTCTTTGTTTGTTACTTTTCCCCGTTGTGTCCAATATGTGTTGACCTAACCTAGATGTGGACAACTTACCAGGGGTCACACCCTTAAATAAAAATGACCTTTCCTTTCCTACCAAAATCTAAGAACTCATCAGCTAGGTGGAAGCTAGTACCAACCTCCCCCTCCCCCAGGATGAGGTTTGTCCAGCTTGAGCATGAGCAGTCTTGTACCTGCTATCACACTTCCCGTGTGTTACAGGCAACTGCTCTCCTGTCTGGAAGCACTGCTTTTAGTCCTCCAGCAGTGATAGCTCCTGCAATCTCTCTCCCTCCTTTTCCACAAAGTTCCCTGAGCCTTGTTGGGAAGCGTGTGGTAAAGATGTCCCATTTAGGACTGAGTACTTTCACTTCCTTATGCTCTTCAGATTGACCAGTGTGGGTCTCTGTGTTAATTGCTTTCTGTTGCAAGAAGAGGCTTCTCTGATGACAGTTGAGAGATGCACTAATGTATAGGAGTCATTGATATAGTATGTCTATTTAGTAGGAAATTAGTAGCAGTTCTCCCTTTGGGCCCATGACCTATCTAGCCACAGTTTTTACCCTCATAACAACATAAGGTATGGATTTTATCACATGGAGTGGGCCTTAAATCCAATCAGAAAGTGGTTGGCTACTCCATAACATCCATGCCCCTACTCACTAGTGGGCATATCTTGTAGTTTGCAGGGAACATAGCTGGGTAAGACTCATTATTTTTCTCCTCCAGTAGTGTGTACAGTACCTCCTAGCACCATGAAAGATAGCCAGTAGGGATGAAGCTTTCAGATCTAGATTTCTCCCTGTTCTATAGCTCAAATATGTGTTGTTTTTAACAATAGGGTATTACCATCAAGTTCTGGCAGGTAACTAAAAGTACTGGCATAGCCATAATGTTTGGGAATCTGTAGGATCCCAGTGGCCAACAGCTAAAAGAGAGGTAACCCATTTTGATACTGGGTTTTTAATTTGCTTGGATGTCTAGTTGGGGTATTGGCTCCCCAGTATAGGGTGATTTAATTTAAATTCTGTGTACGTGTATATGTTTCAGAGAGTGTCTACAGTTGTAGGTTTCCATATGGTTTTTCCAAAGTGCCTTTAGTATTTGCTATCCCCAATTTTGAATTATCATGTGTTTTTAGCATTATTGCACCATCCAGCCTGCTGTTTCCACAGTATGGTAATGTAGAGAAAGATGTTCCTGTTGAAGATGAAAACCTGATAGCAATTCACAGAAAGATGTTAATCTGTATGGATAGCAAATTTTTCTAAGATTGTCTATAAGCTGGAACTTGCAAAACTTTGTGTGTACTGTAGAAAGAGAATTATATAATCAATCCTTGTTTCACTTACTAGTCTTTTTTAAAGATTTTAGAAAATGTTTATTATTTTATTTTTATTTTGTGTGTATGAGTGTAAATAAGTTTACCATGTGCAGAGCTGGAGAGTTCAGAAGAGGGTGTTGGATGCCCTGGAACTGGAGTTACGGGCTATTGTTAGCCGCCATGTGGGTGCAGGGAGTTGAGCTTGGGTCCTCTGCAAGAGTAGCCAGTATCCTTAACTGCTGAGCCATCTCTCCAGCCGTTGCTTACTAGTCTTAAATCTTAATTTAAACCATAATCTCTTTATTTGAAATTAAAATAAAGATGTAGAAAACATCCTTTCTCTTGCTGAAACATCAAAAATGTAAAGAAGAACACAGGACAGACAAAATACAGTAGGTAGAATATTCAGAAATGAGTTATATTAGAAAATATTAAAGCTAAGTGAAAATATATCTTAATTGTGTAAATTAGGTTTCAGATGTACCATTGTAATCTAGCCATGAAGAACTATTACATTTAGATAGGGAATAACCTGGGTAGGGGACATGGGAAATCTCTAAATCTTTGAACATTTATGGTACTTTTTATTCCAACTCATAGTTTTGTCTTTCCTTGGTAGTGGTATATCATGCTACATGATTATATCATTTCTTTTAAGTATTTGGATTTTAACTGAAGGAAGTGTTTTTTTTTAATTTAATTAATTAATTAATTAATTAATTTATACACCCACTTCCCAGATGGCAGCCTCCCATAGCCTCCCTCCCCCCACTAGAGCCCTTATACTCTGATATCCCTGCTACTGTCTGCTGTGTTGTCG
>NW_008357047.1:863789-864419 GCF_000622305.1 Nannospalax galili
GAGAAAGAAGAGGTCTTTGTTTTAGGAGGGTCAGCCATTCCTCATCCAGCGGTAATCTGTTGTCAATATTGCTTTGGATGAAATTGGGGTCTGCTGTTCATTTTCCCAGTTCTATGCTGGGTTACTATCTGGGAGTCTCTTGGGCCACCCTGGCCAACAACTGAAAGGAAGGTATCTCATCTCTGGCATTGTTTCTTGTTATGTAGCCTATAGCTATACATATGTACTCTTAAAACATTGGACCTAGCATAGTGGTGCACGCCTTTAATCCTAGCACTTGGGAGGCAGAGGCAAGCAGATCTTTGTCAGTTCGAGGCCAGCCTTGTCTACATAGTGAGTTCCAGGAGAGCTGGGGCTACAAGGAGACCCTGACTCTTTGTTGAACCTCCTCTTTATAGACTGGACACTGGTTCAAGTCCATATGGTGGGGTCTCCTCGGCCTCCTTGATCAAGAGGACAGATGACCCACCACCATTATAGGACATTTGGAGAGATGCTCATAGTCTCCTGGAACAAGTAAACCTAGGAGGGCAAGGAGTGAAAAGTGTCCTTTATGTCCCTCTGACCAAATTATTATAGACCTCAAAGTATGTCTGTTAAACACCCAAGAAGGTTAGTTCCACCAGTCTG
>NW_008357047.1:864570-864739 GCF_000622305.1 Nannospalax galili
TCCTTCTTTCCCTTTATCCCCTAGGTTCCTTGCATACCCTTCCCTCTCGCCTCCCTTAAACTAATCCAATTTTTATCCATATTGCCCTTATTAAGGCCTGTTTCCTACTCTTCTTCTCTTTCAGGTTATTTCTTTTCCTTTACCTCCCTGTTTCCTTTCCATTATCCGG
>NW_008357047.1:866805-867109 GCF_000622305.1 Nannospalax galili
AAAGGAGTGGAGATAGTGGACATCCTTGTCTGGTTCCTGATTTTAATGGGAATGCTTCCAGTTTTTCTCCATTTAGAATGATGTGGGTTTGTTATATATGGCTTTAATTATGTTGAGGTATGTTCCTTCCAGTCCAATTTCCTGTAGGACTTTGAACATAAATTCATGTGGAATTTTGTCCAAGGCCTTCTCTGCATCTATTGAGATGACCATGTGATTCTTGTCTTTGAGCCCATTTATATGATTTATGATGTTTATTGACTTATGTATATTGAACCATCCCTGCATCTCTGGGATAAAGCCG
>NW_008357047.1:867797-934294 GCF_000622305.1 Nannospalax galili
TATGTTGGCACTTAGAGCTATAAGCTTCCCTCTAAGGTTTCGTCGTCTTGTATTGTCCTTTTCATTTAATTCCGGGAATACTTTTATTTCTTTTTTAATTTCTCTTTTGACCTATTCTTTCTTTCTTAATTTCTCTTTTGACCCATTCATCATTCAGGAGTGTGTTGTTTAATCTCCATGTGTTCATGTGGCGATTTGGGCTTCTTCGGATGTTGATTATAAGCTTTATTGCATTATGGTCTGATAGAATGCATGGAATTATTTCAATCTTTTTGTATTTGTTGAGGTTTGTTTTGTGGCCCAGTATGTGGTCGATTTTGGAAAAAGTTCCATGGGGCGCTGAATAGAAAGTATATTCTTTGGTGCTTGGGTGGACTATTCGGTCGATAGATGTCTGTTAAGTCCATTTGATAGATGGTATTGTTTAATTCAGATGTCTCTCTGTTAACTCTCTGCCATGTTAACCTATCTAATGGAGACAGTGTGGTATTGAAATCCCCTACTATTAATGAGGTGCGGTTAACCTGGGTCTTAAAGTCCTGTAGTATTGTTTTTATGAAGTTGGGTGCACCAGAGTTTGGTGAATATATGTTCATGATTGTAATATCTTCTTAATTCATTGTTCCTTTGATCAGAATGAAGTGGCCCTCTTTGTCTCTTCTGATTAGTTTTAGTTTAAAGTCTATTTTGTCAGATATTTGAATTGCTATGCCTGCTTTATTCTTAGTGCCATTGCTTGTCATATTTTTTTCCATCCTTCCACCCCCTATCCAAACTATTATTTCTGACTAGGCAACAGTCTTTATTCCTGAGGCCTCTGAGCTGGGACTCCCAGGTTTTCTGTTTATGTTCTTTTCTCACTAATGGACCCCTCCCTCCCTGAGAAACTTGGTCGCTAGGGACTTTTCTCAACTTTGTGACTAAATTCTTCTACCCCAGTGGCATAAAAAAAATAGGAATTGGTAATTGAACATTATGGACTGTTACGAAAAAATTGGAATGGAAGGCTCAGGCCCCCACCAATTACCATGGGCACAGAAGGGTGGTTTGCCAAAGGACAGAACTTAAAGGATGCCCAAAAGGAGGCAGGTAGAGTTTGGGATCTGGGTGGGGTGGTGGCAGCCTCCATAACCACCTACCCAGACTGCTAGCCCGTCATACACACATACCAATCAAACACTCCCAAAAGTTGTTATCTTGCCTTCAGATTTATATTAGATTTAGATTAATTTAAATCAATGTTATTATATAAACTTTACAAAATAATTAATGTTGGAATTCCTCTTTTGCCCCCTTTGAGTTATTAGACATGAGCCAGTAGTTTCAATCTATAATTCTTCAAAATGTTTTGTGACTAGTGGTAAAGATGCTTTGTTTTTTTTACTTCTATGGGAATCAGGGAGGGTATGACTTCCTTGCTCTGGCTGGCCTGGAACTTGCTATGGCACCAAGTGTGGCTAAATAGCTTGTGGGTATCCTTCTGAGTCAGACTTCTGAGTGTTGGAATTCATAGGCATGAGCCACCACACATAGATGATAATAGTTTCATAAACAATGTATTATTATGCTGTTGTCAGGCCAATTAAATTAATTAGCATATGCAGACAATGTAAGTGATGGCATGTAATTTCTACCTGGAGATTCTATGAAACATAAGGAGTGTTTTAAGAGGACATGTACAAATTACCAGATCATTTTAATTATTGGTTTTCTATTTCAAGAAACTGTTCTTCTAAGAAAGAGGCCTTAGAGAATAAATAGTTTAGGCAAGCATCTATACGGCAACTTTTTTTAAAAGGCACTAGTGTAGGACCAAGTATGATGATGCTATTTCAAGGCCAGCCTAGTCTGCCTAAGAAGATCATATCTCAGAAAAGAACTAAAACAAAACCAAAAAGCAAACCAGACAAAAAAAGTCACTAGAACAGTTCTCGTGGTAATTGAGAAAGGGATTTGGAGAAAGGAAAAACTTTGCTAACATAACACTGTCAAAAGAAAAAGGTGGCTCTAAGCAACAAATCTTTTAAAAAAGTTGTAACAATTTTTTGTGTTGTTCATATATGAAGCCCAAACGTTAAGAACAGGGCTTGTGGGCTAGAGAGATGGCTCAGTGGTTAAGAGTAATTGATGACCTTCCAGAGGACCTGATTCAGTTCCCAGCACCCACGACTGGAGGTTCACAACCTCCTGTTACTCGACCTCCATGGGACCAGATGTCCTCTTGTGGCATCCACAGACAGTCACATACATGTATACTATCAAAAGAAATATTTTTTAAGAAATGAACAGGGCTTGTTATAGATAAACTCAAACATTCATTTATAAAATAATTAGCCAATTTTAAAGACAAACAATATAAGTTAAGGAAGATTTGTAGATTTTTTTCTGAATACAAATAAACAATGTATGTTTGTGAGAGCATAGTACTTGCTCATCAACTAACTTGACTAACTCCCACTAGAATGGAAATTGTTTGTTATTATAATTTATGTGGGATTATTGTACCTCTTTTAAGATTTGGAAGTTCTATATAATATTTTGATGTGTGGAATCAATAAACAAGAAAAGATAATGCTATTCCAGCTAAATTAAATGCAATTTATAGGGAAATAATCTGACCTAGCTTCAGTCTTCTGAGTATAGTTTATAATTCCAGCCAGTATCTTATTTATTGATTCTCAGCTTTTCCCTAACAACACATGTTCTATTACATCTCTTTAGGTTTTTAAATTTTTGTTTGTTCATTTGTTTGTTTGACAGAGTCTCCCCTAGCCCTAGCCTGCCTGGAACTCACGGAACTCACTATGTAGACCAAGCTAGTCACGATCTCACAGAGATCCTCCTGCCTCAGCCTCTCAAGTGTTATGATTAAAGACATGCTCCACACTGCCTGGTGCTACACCTCTTTGGTTTTGTGCATGGTCTTTTCAGAATAATAAGACTTGCATGTGTTCTGATTCTAGGCGCTGATGTTATAATTCTGGATTGAAAGCTATGTGAAGAAAACATTTCCTTTATATGGGTAGTTACAAGTAATGGTATTCATTTAGGCAATGCTAGGAAAAGACAGGAGATCCTTAAAGAGACCATTTTAAATTGTTAGAGTCCTGGAGGATATGAGCATGAGGGTTCACAGATACTAAAGTTTCAGAATTACTCAGTTTCTGGATAATTACCCCCAAGTTCCTGAATACTAAAAAAGCTGCTCATGTGCAAGTGTATAAGAAACACATTTTATTATTGTCAGTTTGACCACACACAGCAAATGAGTAATTGCCATTCTGGTCAGTGTTTCCCATGTATTCAAGTCCCGTTGCTATGATAAAACTGTCATTGTGTTTCTTGTATCATCAGAATATTGAATTTTTCAGTAGCTCACAAAAGAAGATTTTGACAATTTATCGCCTTTCTCTCTTGTCTTTTTGTTATTTGGCAAGTACTGAGTTAAAGTCCTCGACATGAAAGGCATTTTGAAAGCTTGGCTTAAGTACAGGGTTTTCAAAGATCAGAGCCAATGTCAGTCTGTGCCAGGAAGAAGACTGGAAGGCGTGTATGACAGAGCCCATCTGCACAAATTGCTTTTGATGATGCAACAAAAAAATAATTAACACTCAACAAAGGTGGTGAATGATCCCAGCAATGAAGAAAACAGCAACAGAAATAGCAACAGAGCTGCCGGGGCAAAAAAGATAGCATTGCCTCTGAGAAGAAATGCCGAGACACAAAACCCCTATCTTTAACCTGTGGAAAACTCCCACAGCTTCTTTCTCTCTGTTCCACTTACACATTTCCTTCTGTGCTTCATGTTGGCATTAATAATATGTTGTCAAATTGGCTCTGAAACCCTGAGGTGGAGTTCCATTCTGCAATATCTTTGCAACTGTGTAATCAATCAAATGCCTTCTTGCAAGCGCATAGCACTCAGTTTATGAGAAATGAATTTACAACAAACAATAGCCAAGACTATGGCAAAATAAATATTCTTTTAATTGTTAAAATGCCACATGTGGAAAATAAACACAGCAGCATATAGACTGAAGTCAGAAATCAGCTATATTTCAGGAACTCACGGAATAAGCATGAAGGCTAATTAGATTAAAATGTTAAAAATGCTTGAAGAATATCAAAAGTATTATCCCACATTACTTATGCATAGAGTAGCAATTGCTTTCTGGATCTAGAGGCACAGATTTGCAATAGTATTGAGCAAATTAGAGTTGTGTTTTTATATTTAAAGACAAGATGTGAAATACTTGGATCTGTGACTTGCTGCAGCAATTGGAGATAATGATCCATTATATAATTTTCTAAGCAGTACTTCATTTTCTGCCTAGAATACTTTCTTGAAGTTGGTTTCATATGAGTTTTCAGACTTTCTTCAATATAGGGTGTTTATGAATCCCTTACTAATTGGGCTGGAAATTTCAGCAAAGATTGCAAAGTGAAGAATAATGAGACCATTTTCTTTCACTCTTCGCCTTTGTGTTTCAAGTGAGCCCCAGGAGAGGTAGTTAGAGTCTGTACCTTCTGTTCCATCTGAGACCACACCATCAGGAAGCAGTCACTTACCTGATTATAACCTCTGTCCTCACAAGCAGTTGAGCCCCCAGGGTGAATCTCAGGGCTCCCAGGGTGCATCTCAGGACCATGGTGTGCTCCTCACGGCCTCATGCTTTCTTGGGTCATCCTGCAGGGTTGGAAGGTGCCTTAGAGAATGGAAGGACTGAGGCCAACCAACATACTGTGCTTATTCCTATTAAGAAATTCTGTGAAGCTCAATATTGTTATATAAAGTTAAGCTAAATCTTGCATACAGGATTATTTCTTGGTTTTGTTTTCCTAGAATTTCTTTTGTTATTCTTAAGAGCACAAATGTTGGGTATTACACATATTTATCATGTCATTCCTCAATAAAATGCGATCTTATTTCCTAAATTTAAAATAGATCTCTCTGGTGATGTCCTTATGTTCTAGGAACACGTATAATAATGATTATTTCTGTGGGCAAGGTGATTTATTTTAGCACAAAGGACCATGATTTAAGAATTATTGTCTTTAAAATTATTGTGATGGACAAGTAAATGTACACAAAAATGACAGCAACACTAGACAACAATGATAATTCTAAGGAAAGGGCGATGGCAAGATCAAAGTAGATTCAACAAGTCCCAAGTCACCTTGTTTCTAGAAAGTATAGAGCATGTAGTGCACTGAGCATCCAAGGGGAATAGAGAAGCGTTAGGGATGCAGTGGTAGGTCATCACATGTAGGCAGGGAGAGCAAGAGAGCACAAGACCCTGGAGAAAGCTCGTGTGATTCCCCGACATGTTGCCCAGGGACTTACTGTTAGGAAAGCTGAAAAGGGCCCTTGTAAACTTGGCAGCTTCGCGTCGCCCTGAAGCATGCCATTCTGCTGCCGGAGAGGCCAGGCTGCAGCAGGGAGGGAGCATAATTTCCCCCAGCATTAGGACAACTGTCCACACAACAAACATGACACAAGAAGCCAGAGGAAAACGAGCCCTTGAGCTTATCATTTTTGTTAGATGTTCTTCATACAGGATGTAAAATATAAATGAAAAAATTAAAGAGGAGATTGACATAACACATACAGTCTAAAATAAAGTCTGAAACAGAAAAGAAAAACAATGATTTAGATTATCTATTTAAGTGAATAGATTGAACCAAGACTTTTGAAATCCATGTTTCAATTTAAATCATTAATTTCTGCTCTGATTTTTGTTATTTCTTCTGCTGGGTTTGAATTTCATTTGCTCTTGCCTTTCTAGAGTCTTGAATTGCAATATTAGGTCATTTATTTGGCCTCTTTTTAATTTTTTAATGTAGACGCTTAGAGCTATATACTTTCCTCTTAGGACTACTTTTAAAGTGTCCCAGAGGTTTTGTTGTGTTGTATTTTTGTTGTTGTTGAATTCCAGGAATACTTTTTTCTTAATTTCTCCTTTGACCCACTCATTCTTTCAGTGTGTTGTTTAATCGTTATGAGTTCGTGTAAAGACTAGAGCTTCTTCCAGCATTGATTCATACTTATGTCATTCAGTTGTCTTTGATGTGAAGTATGAAAATTTGCTTTAAAAATTACAGTTGATTTTACTCTTGAGTCTTGAAATAGTCTCTGTCAAAAATCAATAAAATTCTGACCTGAGTTTGCTTGGCAGATGACGTAAGCAACCAGATCTAACATCAGGTAGCAGAAAATTTTGAGTTTCTAATTGACAGAAGTGTAGCTTTTTAAAACTGAGGACCACAAGAATCAAAGGATAAATAAAAAGAAAAAAGATTCAAAGAAGGAGGTTTGATTGAAACAGAGGGAATCAGTTTCTCCCCCCCAAAATGTATTAATGGTTTAACAATAATTACTTTTTAGATTTGCCTTTAAAAATTTATATTTATACAGTTAATCACATCATTGAAAAGTGGGGGCGGAGAGGTGGGGACTTTTTTTTCCCTGTCTTTCCATTTGCAAGAAAGGGCTTTCAGGAGAGTGACAGTCTCCCTTTAATAGCTATTGAATGATGCTGTGATACTGCATCTGAGCTCTTTTAATTAGCCTTTAAAAATCAATCATTTCTGTATTGGCATTAAAAATTCAGTTGGTTGTTTGACATCTCAGTTTTGTCTTGCTGTGTTACTCATGATTTCCCTTCCTTCCCTTCATCAACAATGCGTCGTTCCTATGGCAAAAAAGAAGAGTGTTGATCCTCAAGAAACAACACCGACTAGATTTTATGTGTGTGTGTGTGTGTGTGTGTGTGTGTGTGTGTGTGTCTATCCAAACATGGTTCATTATGTATCTAAGTAGAAGGCTGAACAGTGAGGCTTAGGGGAAGGATGTGGCTGTTCTTAGAGGGTTGTAGTCAACTGCAAGGTTGAGGACATATTGAGAGGACACTGCCTGTTCTCCTTGTTACGTAAGAGGTATCCGTGCAGTCTCCTTAGATAATTAGAGCTGGACAGGGAAGGATGAGGTAAAAGACCCCTGGCTTCATTTCTTTATAGCAAGGGAGGCTCAGCATAGAGATTTCAGTGGACCAAGATGTTGTGAACATCATGATCCCAGGGTAACTATTTGTTCTTATCTCCTCCAAGCCGTGAGCTCTCAACTCATTCATTTGTCTCACGTCCTCTCTGAACGCCAAAGCACTTACTAATCTAGTTTATGAGAAATTAATGTTTATACCTGCTTTCTGTTGACTTTCATTTACTTCATCTGTTTACAAAAATATCCCATTCCAAAGAACATAGTGTACAAGATGATATTGTTTAGATGATTATGATTTCTGTTTCAGACACCCATTTTTAATTTCTGTGATTCCGATGAATTGCATATGTGACCAGATATCAGTAAAACAGTCTTGTCATCTGTGATCCGGGCATCATGTCAGAAACCATGTCGGAAACCCTGAGCACTTTATCCCTGATCCTCACCAAAGTCTGCTAAGTAAATTTGACAGTTTTCATGTTCCTGATAAGGAAATTGAGGATCATAGTATTTGAAAACATGCCATTTGTGGGGAGCTGGGCTGTTTCCTTTGACTCTGCTGAGCTCCAAATAAAGTAAATATTGATAAGTTTAGTTTGGATGAAGTGGAAGAGTCTAGTTCATTTTTCATGTCACATGGAGAAGTGTTAGAGAATGGAAATTCTTCACCAAGCAGCACTGTCTCCCAGCAGCTCTCATGGAAGGCGTCAGTAATTGATCGTGACATTTTTCCTCTAAGCCCACATCCAGTTTTGGAGTTGTCAAGTCTTTGATAAATGAGAAGACACTCTAGCAACTCGAGTCTATGGATAGAATTATATTAATATCAATACATTCTTCTAAAACTTCTGATTACCTTCTGCTTTCTAACTATGACAATTCATACCTGTATGGGTGTGGGTGATGATGGATGCTTGCAATTTAATGACTGAAGGTGGCTATGAACTCTGTAGTTAACATGTAGATCACTGTCTATGCTAAGATTTACCTATTTTAACCATATGGGCTTTCTTTTAACCAATTTCATATTTACTTTCATCCTGTTATATAGAAATAGCTCCACTTTTAGTCCTTGAGAGAGCATGAGAATAAATAAGTATAATAATTATTCCTTCTCCCAAGTGTTCATGTCCCCAGACATCTTAGTATTTATTGCTAGTTATTCACTATTCACGGGTGTTTGGGTCTCAGTGCTATTGCCCGAGGCTTTAAGCGACAAACAGCTCTTTTATTATATTAAACCTTAATGAGCCTGGCTCTCATAATCTTTCTATACATAATAAATTGAAAGGCTAAGCCAAATCAAAACTTCCTTTTCAATTCTTACTCTGGTATTTTACCAGTTAAAACGTCCAGATGACAGATGTACTGTGAGCGTTGCTATTGGATTTTAAAAGGGAAGTCTATATTACAATTAGCCCAGCAGGACCCAGGCCAGGCTGTGCTGGTGGCCTGCTGCAGCGTGGTTCTGTTTCTACACAGTGGCAGCTGCACGGACTCTACATTCAGACAAACAGGGCTTCCATTTCAGCTCTGCCTTCCGTTCCTTCCTGTGTGTTCTCAGCCTAATGCTTATCTTCTCTGAGCCTCAGTTTCTCTGTTGGGAGTTAATAACGGATCATTTTCAGAGTTATTATTAGCATTTTATATGCTGCATCTGAGACCCTAGTGTAAGTGCAGCTATATTATTATATTAATGATACATACACATGAAAGCAAAACAAATTTCACCTATTTTACGGTTTATTATGCATCCTCTATATTGGAAGCTTGCATTACACATGCTTGGTAGAGCATTACAAAGCACTGAGTATATCATGAAGGAATTCAAATTAGTAAGATACTTATGTGTGCTACATATATTTATGTATGCAGAAACAATCAGACCAAATATCACATTACCTATAGTCATTTCTAGAGCCACATACACCAAAGAATAGTAAAGACTTGGCCCCTTTCTCCTCTTCTGTCCAGAATCCCTGACCAACAGTCCTCTGTTCTAGGTCAACATCCCCACCTACTAGACGGAACAAAGACCAATTTGGTCCATGACTGCTGTTCCCTACTGCCCTCCTGTCTTCTTGGGGTAGGGAGCTAAGCTTGGAGGATGAGGTGCCAGCAGTTAGGAGACATGTAGATTTGTATCCAGATGTTCTACCCGACTTCTGCTGCATGTTCTGTGTGGGGTTGATTTCATCAGAGATGGCCCTTTCTGTAAAGCTCGTATGTATATTTATGTTTACCTGATGTCCACCTTCTTCTTGCCTTCAAATGCTACTCTAGGCACCTGCCCCAGAAAACATCCCCTCCTCTGAAATGACTCTGAGTCTGAAATCTTTAACTCTAAATGTTAATAACTGGTAAGACCTGTCAGTATTTCTCAAATTACTAACATTGTTTCCTTTTTCCTGGTGACCCTCGAATCTACCTATTCTCCTCATCTCTGCCTCTTCTCCATCACAGTCACGATCATCAGCACCCTCACAGAAAATTAAGTGAGCTCTGTGTCCATGTGCCTTAAATAATCCTTTAGATTGACTATCTCTTTTGATCATCATAACCCAATATAGTAGGTATTATCATCCCTTTTATCCATAAAATCAAAGTCTCAAAAGACCTAAAGCATTTTTAAAGATTATAACTCACTAGAAGTCAAAGCTAACATGAGGTTAATTTTAGTCTTTGTAGTATTGAATATGAATAGTCATATGTTATTTTGAAATCGTTTGCATATTTTCTTATGGAATTGCTACAACAAGCTTAAGGAAGCAATATATTGAAGATGTGGTATGTGTACTGTTATGTACTTTTCAAATTTGAATTTAAAATATATCTGGGGTCTGAAGAGATAGCTCAGCAATTAAGGGCTCTTGTGCTCTTCCAAAGGAACCAAGTTCAGTCGTTAGCAACCACACTGGGTCTCTTAAAATCACTTGTAACTCCAACTCCAGGGGAACCAATGTCTTTTACTGGCCTCTATGCACACCCACACACATGTGGGAGACACTCACGTAGATACATACATATACATATATAATAATAAAAACTAATCTTGAAATAATCTGATCATAAAAGTTTGAAATAAGGAACTGTGAATATTACTAGTATTAATTCGCACCTAACGGAAGTAAAGCCAAAATAAATGGAGTGACTTATTCAAAGTCACACAGTAAGCAGATGAGTTAGGTAATACTTTCTTTGCTCCTAGCCTGACTTCCAACTTGTGAGCATGAACGACATTACTCAAGGTTTTGCAACTCTGTCCTGAACATGTTACCCACACATGTTCAATAACCTTCTCCTGTTTCCTAGGTTACTTCCTCACTATTGGGAAAACCATGCAATTATGTTTATCAGTTCCATTATGAATATTAATATTCAGATGACTCCTCTTTTAACCAAACTCATATGACTGTATATACAATGACTTTCTCCATCACCTCAGCCTGATCAGTATTACTAGCTTAATTTTTCTGCAACAGATCTTATCAAGTTATTTCTTTGTTGATTCTCTTTGGTTTGGGATTGAGTCCGAAATTCTCAGCATAGAATTAAGACACCCATGTAATTTGACCTTGGCCTCTATACCTAATCTGACTCCTTAGAGCTTCTAATTCTCTCTAATTCACTTTGATGTTCACACTTTATCATGCTGTTGAGGATTTCCAAAATATTAAAACACTTCTATACTCCACAGTCTTTGACAATATGGTTTCCTTTGCTTGAAAGAATGTCCTCTACTTTATCCTTGTGGTGCGTCATGGTTCATTTTTCAAAGAACGTTTCTGTTATACGGTTTATTACACCGCCCTGATTTCACAGTTACCCTTCCATTTCCTTCAACTCCACCAAAATACTGTCTTTTTTCTACATTATAATGGAATTTGGTTAGACTCAACTCTAACAGTTATATAGTTATTTTCCCATGTATTTATGAGTGCATCATCATGTCCTTTTTAATTTCCCTCCCGACACCCAACTCTATTAATTGCATATAAAAGATATCTGATGCTAATTGTCATAAATGAAAATATAAACTTCATGTGACTCATATCTATGAAAGTATTTTTGTTATTCATTTCATTAGGGGGCATCAAACTATAGCAAAGTATGCCTTTTTTAGTGTATATGAACTAATGTTAATTTTAAATTTTGCTTCTGTTATAATATCTAATCAACAAGTAGAAAGATACCTGACATAAATTTTGTGCTTAGTATATGTATTTAGAAACTGAAAAAAAAATATATATATCATGTAATCATGTAAAAGTTCTAATGTTAAATTAGCAAGCATAGTTATCCAAATTAATTTTCATTCTGAATTAATGCCTAAATTTATCTCTATTTCTTTTTCAATACGTAATTTCTTTATGAGGGGATACAATGTAATTTGGAAGCTAGACAGTTTTTGCTTTGAAAGAAAGAAAAATAAGGCGTGTGCCTGTTATATACACGTAATTAGTGAAAGTAACTTTTAGTTCAAATAATCCCCACTTTAAAAATTTATAGCAATGGTGACAGCATGCACAAGTCCCATGAAAGCTCCAATCAGAAAAAAAAATCCCAGCATAGACCTGAAGAAGTGGACAAGAAGCTCCACCCCCACCCACAGAAAGTGTGGCTCTTTCAAGGATGGGACTCTTGGTAGGTGGATGAAGCTCCAGCAGATGGACCCACACTGGAGGACATTTGGACCCACAGACTGGACTCTATAAGTCTTAATATATATTATATATTATATATTATATTAATATAACGTGGATAGGGGAGAGGATCTAAATACCATCAATCAATTTTGTATGAAAATTGCAAAATTTCAATAAAAATGTTTTTAAAATCTAAAGCATTTATTTATTTCTGTGTTTGTGTATTCATTCATGGCATGTGTGTGGTCAGAGGACAACTTGCTGACCCTGTGCTCCCTATCACTGAGTCATCAGAATGGAACTTAGGTGGTCAGGCTTGGGGACAAGCACCTTTCTCTACTAACCGTCTCACTGGCTTTGCCCATCTTTCTCTTTTCAAAACACTAATATTAGAGCTGGACAGATGACTCAGGGGTTAAGAGCACTGGCTGCTCTTGAAGAGGACATGGGTTCAATTCCTAGCACCCATATGGCTGAAAACAACCATCCCTAACTCCAGTTCCAGGGGATCCAATGCCCTCTTCTGGGACCTGGGGCCACTGAAAGCAAAGATGACAGGAGACCTCCATTAACCCCCCAACCCATAAAGCAATTCTTGCTCTGCAAACAAGCCTATCCTGGACCCCATAAACCTCAACCTTAAAGTTCTGCAAACAAGTCCTTCCAGGACCCTTATCATGGAAGAATGCAGGCTCTAAATCCTCTTCCAAACTCCCATAATTCTATTTACATACACAAAGGTTTACTTTAGCTTCCCTGCTGTTTGGCCCTTGTGGCCACTGCAAATGCAAGCTGGTCAGTAGTCATTCCTCACTAATAAATAAAGGTCTGTACCGACTGCTGGTTGCTCTTCTTTCCCACTGACTTTTTTTTTTTTCAGAAGAAACATTTCATTGCAGCTTTAACATAGTCAATAACAATTTCCAGAGCAAAGACACATCTCTTTCAAAAGTGGCTGTTAAGTTTTTAGGTTCACAGTTGAATTAATACATTTATATAATATTGAACTCAGTATAAACCCTATAAGATAAAATTAAATGAGTTTTTAGCCTTTAAAAAGGATCTCCATTTCATTTTAAAATATACTGTTTCCTACAGAAAGACTCATTGTTTTTGCTACTAACGCTTAGATGTTTGCACATGTGTTTCTAATCTCTATGTATCTGATTATCACTCGCCACAGTCCGTTACACTCAGATCCTTGGCACCTGAGCATGGATATAAAGTCATCAGGTAGATTTCAATGGTAATGTTTATCACCTCTACTAATTAACATGAAGTAAATTTTTATGTTTCCTCCTCAAATATAACTCATTTTTTTATTTGTTGATTTTTTGTATGTATATTATTTTATTTTTAAATCTTATGCTTACATTTTAGTTTTGTATTCCTCATTTTAATCAATCTTTCTATTTCATTAGTGCTAGTATAAGTTAAATGTAAGATGTTAGATATTATGGATTGCTTATTGTTAAGAAAATATATAACAATTCCTATTTTTATAAGTCCAGAGAATTATTGAAGTAGAAAAATCTGTCTTATGCATGTCCTTTATTTCTTGAACAGGACCTTCATAAATTCCATTCAGCATCTAATAGTATTGCATTTGAACTATAATATATTGAGCATTTTACTTTTATACTTCCTGAAATGATTTTATGTATGCCTCATCAACGGTAGATGTGTTTCTTGCTTTGTTCAGAGAAATTTGTAGAAGACTCTCAGTTTAACTTGCTATTTAGTTTATCTTGTCGCTGTCTTACATGAATACGTTTGCTTTCTCTTGTTTCATTTGCTACACATCCTGAAAGATAAGTGAGCTGATTTATGCACCGTAATTTGGTTATAGAATGTTTTCCTGTTTGTGCTGCCTGGTTATCAGCCTTCCTGAAAGGCTGTGAGCCAAGGGACAGATCCAATCGCTCATAACTGTCATTTTGCTTTTGACCTTGCTACCTTTTCTGATTATCCTTCCTGTCAGATGCTCCCGAAGGAGTTTTCACTCTTATTTTACCCATTGTTCTTCTAGGTTCAATCATATAAATTTTTTTCTCCTTTAGGAACCAAATGTAGTGTGAAAGACAATGGAAATTAGCCTTCGATTGCTGAGTAGAAAATCATCTTGAATATCATAGATTGGGATTTTAATTGGGTTAGTGAGCCTTTTCTACATAGTTAAAGGTGAGGACCTTGTAAGAGTCAATCTGAAGGTTACTTTTTCAGAATAGCCCCATGAATTATTTCACATATCCGCATGGACATAATTCTTGCTTCTTTTTATGTTACCTGAGATTTAGATGAATTGCCATGTATTCTGGGAAGCTTTTCTATGTCAGTGCAACTCACTGTTTAAGGAAAATAACTTGTAGTGACTTTTGAAGTGTTAATTGAACATTCATGCAATGTAGTAAAGCAATTTAACCCCATTAAAATCAGTAATATAAAAATCTTAAATGTCGTGAAATAATATTAGAAAAAATCTGAAATCTATTAGCTCTTGAGAGAGTTTTTGAACTAATCTTCAGCCAGTGGTAACATGAAACATGTTAGTTTAGTAAATTGAAATTAAATATTCAAATATTTATTAAATCAATGATTATCATGTGGACAAAACCCAACTATGTTTTAGTCATGTGAGAGCCAGAGGTGAAGAAGATGATGAAGGACCTTATTTCTGTGCACCATAAACTGTTGTGAGAAAACAGTTTATGTGATGTGGCAAAATCTGAAGATAAAAGCATTATAAAGATGATGGCAGATTGGTGCAATATAAGTGAAAATGGACCCACTCAAACATTCTGGAAAGCTTTCTTAAACAGGTGACAGTAGAGAAGAAAAATTCAAACAATACTGCTGTGTAGTAGATACCTGCCACACGTTTCTCCTCTTTGCCCCTTAAACTTTTCTTAATACACCCATCAAAGATTTGAAAAGAAATTAAAATAGATTTTCTTTTGTAAATTTCTATTGAATTTTTGTGTATTTCTTACAGAACATCTTGATCATCTTTATATACCCTCTTCCCCATTGGCCCCTTCCCAAAGCCCTGCCCACTAGATTTCATGCATTCTGTCATTTGTGTTAAAGCCTATCATGTCTAGTTAGTGTTCCCAGACATCCCTCAGTGCAGGTTCATCCACTGCACTGTGGTCTAGTCAGCCTATCTAGAGTCCCTCCCTTAAAGATCAGCTCTTCCTCACCCAGCAGTAATCAGCTGCCAATAATTCTTCTTCTAAGGTTGGGGCCTGCTGCCCATTTCCCCAGTTCTGTGCTGGGTTTTTATCTGCTTGAGTTTGCATGGGTCTTGTGCATGCTGACACCTTTGCTCTGGGTTCATATGAGCAGGATCCCAGGAGCCTGTAAGACTCTTTTTCCAAATGGATGTTTTATAATAATAGTTTCAAAACCACTTCATACTCTAAGCGCATGCAGTTATAAATACAATTTTTGTTCCTCTTCAAACATACATGCACAATTGACACATTCATTCTACTCGTTTTGTTTATTGAGCAGTTACTGAGTTACTGATGAGGCCAAGATGCTAGGTAATGTTTATCAGGGTTTCTTAACATTTCATCATCTTTATCAAATGGGAGATGTAGCTATTTGCCAATGGTGTAGCCGGAAAACTGTATCTAACAATGCTGTGATAAGCACTGAGAAGTGTGTTGTACTCTTGGAGGGTATGGTGGGGAGGAGCCAGTGTTGAGTGCCTGAAAAAGTGCTGGTGAAGCTGAAACCTGACCAGAAATTAGCTACATGGGGATGGGTAAAGACAAAGATTTCCTTGTATACCCATCCTAAGACGAGAAGGGTCTTGGACCATTAAAAAAGTGATGGAGAACGGCTGCAACAGGGGCGGGAAGAATGCGGATAGAAAATGAGCCAGGCAGCAGCCTCTGAACCTTTTTAAACATGAGGTTGGGTTGTCTTTTAATTCAGCCCTAGCAGTTTATAGGCCTCACATTAGGAATGTTGATTTCATAAGATCACTTGTTAGGCCAGCTTTGTTCAACAGGCCTCTCTTTGTTAAATAGTCATTGGCTAACTGGAAAGGCACACTGTTTATTAAGACACTATCTACTTCACTTCTACAAGACATGTGTCATGCAACAGCTGTTGCACCCTCACACAAGACTCCTGATCAATGAATATCCTGAGTGGGAAGTAGAATGGCCATGGTTCTCAGACACTGGGCTCCCTTGATGTGCAGACTCAAAATATTCATTTTAGACCATTGTGGAAGAAAGTACTTTAACTCCATCATCTAAACTGAAAGGTCTAAAGACAGCTGTCAGATGTGCATCATTGATTTCTGAAGACAAGCATGAAACATTACCATATGGAGCTGAAGAACGTACTATGGCCTGTCTGGGGAATGGAAAGGCAGAAATGAGTGTCCTGTATGAGGTCTCTGAGATAGATAACTCTGAGCACAGACAGATGAAAAGCAGGGGTTTACCAGACCATTTTAAGAATATGCTCTGAATGCTGAAGGAATACCCTCTGGGGGCTTTTCCCAGCTACAATATGACCAAAACACACATTTACTCATGTATAGGGATATTTCTATTTATGTTTGTGTGAACAGGAGACAAACTAAATGTCCTCATACTATGTGAGTTTATGGTGCTATATTTAGAAATCCTCAAGAACATAGTAAGTTGGGTTGAAAAATGAAAGTGATTTCATGAAGAAATGATTTGCAGAATTTCAGTTTCATTGGTCTTTATGCTTGGCATCAAAGTGCCTATTTCATATTAGAGTCTCATTCTGATTGCCTAAACCTATAAAAATATTGTCTAGAAAAAAATATTGGGTTTAAAAGGATGCTTTTATAAAAGAGTGAGGATATTCTGTTGAAAATAACTTCATAACACATGTGAAATGAAAATATTTCACTGTGTCTATGACCACACACATCTGTCCAATAAGTTCGCTGCTTTACTCCTTGACTCTATATAAACACAAGAGGCACTAACTATGGGTTTGCCTTCAGATATTTAGTAGAAGTTTGCAAGATATCTCTATGCAAAGATCCACTTTATTTTTGAAAATCCAAAATGGCATTAATATATACTTATACATTAAATATATTACATTAACAAAGGAGTGTGATTTCTAATTCTCTATTATTCAGTTTATTTCAGATGGCTAATAAATTTTCTTTAAGATTTATTTATTTTTAAATTTTTTGGTTTATCTTTCATAATGATTGTTTTGTCTGCATGTATGTAAGTGCATCACATGTGTGCAATGCTTGAGGAGACCAGAAGAGGACATCAGATTCCCTTGAATTGGAGTTACTGATGGTTGTTAACCACCATGTGAATGCTGGGTACCTAACTTGGGTCCTATTAGGAGCAGCTAGCAAATTTAACCACTGAACCATCTCACCTGTCCTGATTTTATCTATTCTTAATTTATGCATGAGTGCGAGTGTGTGTGTGTGTGTGTGTGTGTGTGTGTCTGTCTGTCTGTATGTATGTATGTAGGAGTATCTGTGCATTTAAATGCTTGAATGTATGTATGTGTACCAGGTATATGCCTATGCCTGCTCAGGCTAGAAGAGGGCATCAGATCCCCTGGAGCTGGAGTTATAATCATAAGCCACTGGCTCCTGGGAACTGAACTCTGGTCTTCTGCAATAGCAGCAAGCACTTTTAACTGCTAAAATATTTCTCCAGACCAGTTGGTATCTTAAATGATTTATAGAGTAGTTATCTATTCAATGAAAACATTAGTCTATCTTCTAACCATTCTTTTCCATTTCTTAAAAGAAATTATAAATGTGGTGGATTTTCATGCCAGTGAAACAATCTATATTGCTTGAGTTGTGCTGTGTGCATAATATATCTGTAAATAAAAAAGATGTTAAAATTTGTTAAATGAATTACTTTATTTTATAAAAATTTAGATTATAGAATTATTGCAAAAATAGTAGAAGTCCTATTTATTCCTCCTTCATTACTTACTAACCATTAGACTAGTAACACTTGTCATAATTAAAAAGCCAAGATTGAGGGGTTGGAGGGATGGCTTAGTGGTTAAGAGCACTGACTGCTCTTGCAGAGGACCCAGGTTTGATTCCCAGCACTCACATGGAGGCTAAGAACTGTCTGTGACTCCAGCTCCAGGATATCCAATGCCCTCTTCTGACCTCCTCAGGCACTACATGACATGGGTGCACTTACATACGTGCAAGCAATACACTCATACACATTAAATAAAAATAACAAAAATATTTTAAAAGCCAAGACTGCATGTTATTAGCACCTGAGGTTCATACTTCAGCTAGATTTCTCAACCTCCCACTAAAATATGATTTCTATGTTGTAGTACTTATGCCCTGCTGATCTCCTCTTGTTTACAATAATTTCTGAAATGTTTCTTGCTTGGGTGATGTGAACACTCTTGAGAAATACTAGCCAAGGAATATGTAGACTGCCGACCCAGTGGTGTTTACTCTTAAACTTTACTTTTTGATTGAGTAATGTATTTCAAGGAGGAAGACCACATCAATCTGTAGTGAAGGAGTGAGAATTTAGATTCCACATCATTAATAATGGAATATTTCTGTAAATTATTCAAAATTACTTAGTAATTTATTTGATGTATAGTCTATTCATATCAGTAAGACTTGTTGATATTTACTGTTACTGTACATTATAATCTAATAGGACATTATTTTGTTTACATTTTTCACACTCTGGGTACTAGAACTCTTCTACTTGCTTTTGTATCCTTTGACATATCCCCATGATGGTGAGTCTCTATTTTAACACGTGCTCACCTTCTGGTAATATAAGACACACCAAATTCGTGTACATACCTGACCCTGGTCTAGAATCTGTTGTTTCAGTAATGCATATGTTCCTTTTATTAGAGAGCAGGGTTTATAAAGCAGATCTAAGCACCTGTTGTTTGGATGACCTCTCAGTTGTAGACTATAGAAGATATGCATAGCTGTGTGGATAGTAATATGCATATAAAATTCCCTGCATATGTGTGTGTGTGACTGCTTATACTGATTTAAGTATAAGTTCACAGTATCTCCGACTTTGGCCCATTACCATTGCAGAGCACGCGGACCTTTTCCATTGGCTTATTTGTAATCGTTCATTCAAACAGCAGGAAGCCTGCCTCCTGCCTTCTTCAGCTGTGTTTTCATTTACCCTGTACCTCTGTGGAAAACTTTATTAGCCAGAGTACCATGCTTGTTTGCAGCTCTTTTCCTTTTTCCTACAAGTTCCATTCATTTCCAAATTTATGACATCAGTGAGGCTGCCTCACACATTTCCCATACATTTAGATTGATTTGTCAGATTGCACATTAATTTTCGACTGTTAAACCTCCTCAGTGTTCTTCTAATGCTATACATTAAGGTTACTCTGCACTGTATCATTACCTGGCTTTTCATAAATTCCTAGTGTCCTCCTGTATTTACCAAATGCACTTAGAATTATACATTTATAGACATTTTTTCTCTCTTAAAAGTATTCCTGTAACTTCCCTGTTGAGTTCTCTTTCTAAATCCTGAAACCAGTGGCTGTCACTGACATCCTTACTATTAATATTTTCCAGTGTCATCGCATTTACATTTGAGAGTGCTTGAGAGACAGAGTAATGCTCTTTTACGCATTATAAGTATTTTATGGGTCAGGGACATAAGTCAGTGAAGGAGTATGTGCTTAACACAGGCAAGGTTCCATGTTCAATACCCAGCACCAAAAACATTTATAAATGGGAACAAAAAATAACTAATTTGCTATGGACAGAGTTCTGTTCCATAAAGGAATGCAAATACCTCAACATGACAAGACCCAGTAATACGACAAATTCTTAGTTTTCCTGCATTTAAGGTCTTGAGGGGACCTTGTCCTGATCTGGTGTAATGGAAGTGTAGGCTCTTTGCTTAGCCTGGAAGGGGAGTTCAGACTGGCTTTTCAGAAGCACTTGGCTTTGGTGGGATAATTATAGTCTAAGCAGTATCCTTCCTGCTAAAACTACCCTTTCCAAATCTTTTGACTAGAAACGGCAATCTGGGTCTGTTGGACTCTCCAGGTTATTAAACTTTTATATTTAATTTGGGATTAATGGTGGTGAAGGAAAACTTTACTAACCTACCACGTGTTGGGTCTTTGAGGCCTGTGGTTCCAAGCTACTCTATCATCTACTGTCGCTCCACTTTTTAGTCTTCTTATATTGTATATAATTTATATATTTTCCAGGCAATTTAGTTGTTCTTAGAAGGAATATGGAAAATACATAGATAAATATTTCCAGAAGAAAAAGTTTATAGTGAATTAATAGAAATGGCATTTGATGGATCAATAAACAAGACTGACGTGGAATCTCTAGGAACATTTCAAGTATGATAAAGAGGTCAATGAAGACAAGTATTTCTCAGTTGGTTTGGGAAAATTGGGCAATTACCTGTTGAAACTCTGCATATTTACCTCAAACATATGAGACTGAGCTTCCAGGTGAATCTGTCTACTAATATGTCTCAAAACAGTGAAGTAGTACTATCTTCTTGGAATGTCTCATGATCTGTCTTTACTTGACCAGAAAAGGAAACTTCGAATGAAGTATGAAGTCAAATGCATTACAAGGGCATATGTGAAATACAGAAGAGAATAAATCAATTTATAATAGGAAAAACGCTTAAAGACAACATTTCTTCTATTTCTGCAATGTAACCACTTATTGTAAAATATATATATTTACTTTTCTGTGATTATTTCCTTGAGATCTTCAGTTAAAAATCCACACGAATGCAAGAACTAAATCAGTAGACAGCTGCAAAGTCATTGGGGGATAGGAATGATGTTTATCCTCCATTCACAAAGAATAGAAATCAAGACATCAAGTAAATAATTAAATCAACAAAAGTTAGAATCGATTACATACCCACATGTTAAAAATTTGTGCGTGTGTGTGTGTGCATTATGTTTTAAAATTTTGTTGGTGTGTATGCATGTGTGTGTGTGTGTGTGTGTGTGGAGTGGAAGAAATTATAGTAATTTATTCTTTTTACTTTCTATTTTTGAGAATTTCATAAATGAGTCTTGTATTTGCATTATTTCCATCCCTCCCGGTCCCCCTCCAACTCCCCCCACTCCCCCAACTCCTTCTCAGTTTCTTGTCTTTTTCTTCAACTGTTATTGCTATATATACATATATACATTTATAAATGTACACATATACACAGATGTATAATGCACTGAGTCCATTTAGAGGTGTTCATGTGTCTAGGACTGCCCACTTGGGATAGATAATCTCTCAGGAAACTAGTTCCTGGAGAAAAGAATTGATGGTATATGTAAGTTGTGCATACGTTAGAATATGTAATATGTTTGAGTATGTTAGACTGGTGCTGTGTCGTGGGCCATTGTGGAAGGTTTTCAACATATTTAGCTCATCTTGCCACGTAGACATTAATGAACACCTGATTCAAGTCTTTTTCAGCCTCTTTCCTTTTGTTCTTACTAGAAGCCCCTTTCCAAGATTTAAAAAAATGATTCATATTTTATTGATTAAAGGGATCACATGTTTTTTAATGTTATTGGTTGAAAATTCATTTCATACCTAGTGTAGCTCATGAGGGGTTCTATGAGCTACAGAAGTGCATGCCTGCAGACAGTTGTACATTTAAGAATTCAGACAAGCTCCCATCCACATCCATAGCTCTGATAGCTTTAAGTGTCAGATTATCCTATTTCATCTTTGATTTAACGTCTCATCCCTTTGATTCCCAATCACTAAAACAATGACAGTCAAAGAATAACCTGGTAAAGGACTTCTCTTTAGTTAACAGAACGATGAGATCCCATTAATTAGGTGTGAATTTCTCATCCCCTTCAATGTGAAAGTTACATGAGCCTCTGAAGGCAAATATGTGTTTTCTAGTAAAGGGTGTCAAAAGCTTTATATGTAAGTTTCTAGTTGTTTTACAAAATTAATTGATGCATGGATCCATCTTCTATCTGTTGCCCCAGATTTAAAAAAAAAAAAGAAAAGGAAAGAAAAAAAGAAAACCATTTGCTCAAGTCTATTTCTGCCTCTGCAGAACAAGGCGGTAGTCATATTCATCAACCTTAATTCTCCAGAGCACGCAACTATAAATGTATGACTCCTCTGCATCCTTTATTCAGATATATCTCTTTTAAATTACCCTTTACTCTTAAAATACAAATAAGTCATGTATTTCAAACTGTGCATTATAAACTTACAGGAACAGCTTGTAGGATTTTCTGGATGCCATTCTATGGAATTCTGTCCTCTGCTCCAGTATCTGATAGAAACCTTCAGACACCAAATTTTCTTTGTGCATTAATCATGGAAACACGATGAAAGAGCAATAAGAAATACAAATCATTTGGGTGCTAAGTATAAATATAATGAGATATTAATATTTTTCCTTTGCTAAATATCTATGGTTTGTTAAGTCATCCTACCCTAGTTTCTCTTCTGTTGCTGTGATAAAATACCCTGACAGAAGCCACTTAAGAAGAAAAAAGCCACTTAGGTTTATTCTGGCACACAGTTCAAGGGTATAGTGCATCCTGGAGAGAAAGCCAAGGCAGCAGGGGCTTGAGGTACCTGGTGGCATCTGGTTGTATCACATCCACAATCAGGAAGCAAAGAGTGATGAAGGATGCTGCTGCCCAGCTCCTTCACTCCATCTATACACCCAGATCCCCAGCCAGGGATTGGTGCCACTCCCAGCGGGGAAGTCTTCCAGCCTCAGTTAACACAATATCAAGATTATCCCCCACAGACTTATTGGTTGGCAGATCTGCCAAGTGGTTCCAGACAGTTCCCAGAAAGAGCTATAGAATGAAAGCTGTACAAAATAATATATATCTGCAAAGTCCTTTGATTTTTGTTTGGCTAATCTGTGAGTTTAATATTAGTATCATTTTTCTTTGGTCACTGGATTATATTATCTGTCATGCCATGTCATGTCACAACACTAGGAGCATTCATGCATACCACACAATATTGCTTGTTACTGATTCTTTGCTTATTTAGAGGAGATAGTTGAATATGTTGTGTTAAAAAAATTAGCTTTTAGTTTCTCTCTTTCAGTTTATTTATTTTAATGTTATGTATATCAATAATGTTTTGTCTTCATGTATGGATGTAGGTGTACCACATGTATGCAAATCCACAAAGGCCAAAAAAGGCATCAGATCCCCCTAGAACTTGAGTTTCAGGTGGTTGTTAGCTGCCATGTTGGTGCTGAAATCGAATCCTGGTCCTTTGGGAGAGCAGCTGGTACTCTTAGCTGCTGAGCCATCTCTCCAGCCCTGACTTCTACTTTTTAATTGCAGAATTGTATCCAAAAACTCTTATTGCTGGTGTTCAGATAATTATAGTTTTGAAAATGAAAATATTTCAATTCTGTCCTAGGATCTGATTTGGGGAATCTAACTTTCCTTCTCTGTAAAGCTCAGTCCCTTGCATTTTCTTCTCTTTCCTCTTTCTGTCAGTTATTTAAACTCTTTGAAGGAATGTGCAGTGTGAATAATTAGAGATTGTACTGATAAAGGAAGAAAGGAGCATCCCAAACTAAAAACTTGGTGCTTCTAGAACTTTCTCAGATTCTATTCAATTGTAAGAATTTCGTGAGAGAATAGGTAGATTTAGCCAATGAGGACACTATACTAATACCTCCGAAAATACCAAAACGGGATCATTGCAAATTCCACCAGTATTGCTTTGATGAAATACGTAGGTAGATTAGTTTTGCCTCTGTTTTGGTGAAATAAAGTCTAGCACGGATGTGATCAAAGTCCAATCCTTTTCATTCTTATGGAATTTTCACTGGCTAAGAGCTTCTCTGCTACATATTGTTTCTTATTATTGTTTCACTTACTCCACTGATGCAAACTCTTTAATTTCAGACAGAAAAAGAACTATCAGAAGTATGGCAAGCGCGTAAGCCAAACCCTGGTAACCACTGGCAAAAGGCTGTCATCCTGCTGGGAAAGCGAAGGAAGTTTGAAGTCATCTTTCAAGGCATCAGAACAAGGGACTTAGGAGGAGGAGCTGCAATTGATGATGTAGAATTTAAAAACTGTACAACCGGTGAGTTTCCCAGAAACCTTTCCATTTGAAAACACATTTATATATAATGTGGACATTTTCATCTTTGCTACACATGTATAAAATGTTCTGATGTATGTCTGTGCACACACAAATCAATTGAAAAGAACAGTTTCATAATTGTAAACTTTAAATTAAGAGATATTATCTATAATGAAGAGCTACATCGACAGTGGATGTGTGGGAGGGAGAATGAGTTTTCTCTAGGAATAAACTCCCTGACATGTTATCTAATCCCAAGTGGTCAGCCCTAAACACTTGTACAAATGAGCAGCCCCAAGTGGCCTCAGTGCATTATATACATATACCTATATATATGCATATTTATAGCAATAATAAAAAAGATGACAAGAATTGAGAGGGAATAGAAGGGACATGGGAGGAGTTTGAGGGACTGGGAGGGACAGAAATGATACAAATATAATGCTCATTATGAAATTCTCCAAAATTACAAACAAATAAAAAGTGATATAATCTATCATAAGACAGTTGGGTTGCTGTAACAAGACACCATAAACTGAGTATCTAAGAAACAACAGAAACTCACTGCTCACTATTCTAGAGGCTGGGAAGTCCAGGACCATCATGCAGATAAACAAGGAATCCCATCCTCTTGGGAGTGAAGAGATGGCTCAGCACTTAAGAGCACTTTTGCTCTTGCAAAGGACTCAGGTTCAGGTCCCAGCACCCACATGGTGGCTAACATCCTTCTCTCACTCCAGTTCCAGGGGATCCAATGCCCTCTTCTGAGCTCCAGAGCATTTCACACATGAAGAAATCTATGCTGTTTTAGAATTCCCACTTCAGGAATCTTTGAGAATAATTTTGATATTATTATTAATTTGAGAATTTCCTACAATGTATTTTGATCATATTCCAACTCCTTCCTCCATCTCCAACCCCACCTTACTACCCATCCCTGACTTCATGTGCTTTATTTTTTTTTTAATTTTTTAAGAGGCCTGTAGAATCTATTTTGTTTCCCAAGTGCCGTTGTTGGTGGTGGGGGGTCTATCCCTTGGGGACTAGTCAACCTGCTAGACAACACACCAGTCAGTAAAACTGACTCTCTCTCTAGAAGTGTCTACCAAGCACCAAAAGAACTTCAGCTGGGCTTGGGCTTTATGCTCACCTTCCCCATCCATGCTGAGTTTCTGTCTGACATGGGATTGCACAGGTCTTGTGCATGGTGTCATAAGTGTTACAAGTTCATGTGTACACCTATCCTGGGGTATCCAGAAAACAGCTTTCTTGTGTTCACATACCACCTGTAGCTCTCTCAGTCTTCCCACCCCCTCATCTGCAATGATCCCTGGGAAGAGAAGGTATATATCAGTGTCGAATTTAGGGCTGAGCACCCATAGTCTCTTAGTCTCTGCATGTTGATTGGTTGTGGGTCACTGTAAGTGCCATCTGCTATAAGAATCAGCATCTCTGATGGGACTTGAGACATGCACCAATCTGTATTACAATAAGCCATTATGAGTCAGTTTAATAGAGTGTCTATTTAGCAAAATGATAGTAGGTTGTCCCCCGTTCCTGTGACCTGTGTAGCCATGGGTTCTTGGCCCTGATAACAGTGTTAGGTATGGGCTCCATATTGTAAAGTGGGCCTTAAATCCAATTAGAAGGTGGTTGGTTACTCTGATAGTATTCATGCCACTAATGCACTGGCGGGCATATTTTTGCCAGGCCAGTTGTTATTGTAGCTCTCGGAGTTGACAGCTGGGTAAGGTCGATCACTCTGTCAGTAACGTGCATAGCACTTCTAGTATGTGAAAGTTAGCTAGCATAGATGTAGCTTCAAGGTCAGTACCAACTTGATTTCTCTCCATTTGTTTTGTGACTAGGTATGCAGTGCCTGCAGCAATAGGGATTGCAGTCCAGTACTGTTGGGTAGCCTAATGCAATGGCAGGGGTCAGTACTGTTTGAGGATCTATGGGATGTCTCTTATAGACAGCTCCAAAGGAAGAGTCCATTCTTGGCCTGGGCTTTTTATTTGCTAGCCTGTGCTGTCCATTAGGGTCAGGTTGGGAGGAAATTTGCAAGTAGGGCAGAAGGTGGAGTAAGAGGAGAAATAACTAACACTAAAGGCCTTTTGAAGAGTCATAGAAACCTACTATAGAAAGTTCTTTCAGCGTATGCACATACAATATGAAGAGTTAAATGTAGTTACCTTTCTACTATTTAATAATCATAACTAATTTCATTCAAATCAATCTAATACTCAGCTCATGAGTTGATACTTGATATCTTATACTCAGTAATAAAGTACATTTAAGTCTGTAATTTTATGTCTTCTTCAAAGATAGAAGTGTTTGATTGTCAAATGAAACTAAATTTGATGAATTGCATATTAAATGGATACATTTTAGAAAAAAAATGGTCATAGGTTTTAAATAGCTTAGTTTACAAAAAGTGACAATAAATTTCAAATTATTTTAGTTAATATAGACAAAGCATTCAAACAGCATTAAGAGAAAGTTTAGAAGTCTTGGATGGAACCATAAAATGATTATGTAAATCCTCCTTTTTAAAAAGTTGCATGCCAATAACACACCAGTGCTGTGTAACATGTTAACAATGTATAGCAATGAGAAGGTGCACAGAGGATATTGCCCTAAGCTGTTTTCTGATACTGTCAGTGCAGTAAAAGGAAAAGGTGCCTGACACATACCTAGAAGTCACTGTGGCCTATGAGCTCGGTGGTAACCAGGAGCGTCCAGTTACACTACTGGGTGCTGAATATGGCGGTGCAGGAGCTTGGGGACTTGGAGACATTTTATCATTGCACATTGCCTCAGTTTCCACATCAGCAAAACTGAACTGATAATGTACTACTTCTGTCATAAGTTTTTGTGAAAATTAATTATGTGGAAGCATGTGAAGTTCTTGGGATGATGGGCTTTACGCATAATCAATTATTGTGCTAATTTTGCTGTCAGTTCCCACCACTGTTGTTGCAACCTCAGACTCTCAAATTCTGCTGCATTATTCTGTGTTAGGAAAGCAGCATGAAATCATATGAAAGTAAGTAAGCAGGGCACAGTAAATTGATTATGAAAGTGCTATTCTGTGGCTGAAATGAACTTTAAAATGACTCACTGTCTACTTCTATCACCTAATATCAGTCACTAAAAACAAAACTGAAATTGTGTGATAGCACATATATGAAATGCACAGATTAGGGAAATGTGTGAATACTGAAATCAAATTAGTAGAGACCTGGGACTGAGGGAATGGGGTTTGGGGAGTGACAGATAATGGAAACGGGTTTAAAGAAATTGTTGTATACCTTCATACCAAGACCATTAACTATTCAACTTTATACACCTGAGCCAAATGTGCAATTATAAATTGTAAATCAAAATGCATTAAAAACAATGACACAGAAATTCTAAAGAGATTGTCACAATAGAAGCCGAATAACTCTGGGTTTTCCCAAGTCCTCAAATCAAAACTGTGAGAACAGTTCATCAGCAGTCAAGCTGAAAGAAAAATAAGCCAACAAAATGAACTGAAAACACATCCTGGAAAAGCCCAGGATACACATTAGTGAGGGTAAACTGTGCAGAGCCACAGGAGCTGTGTGTGCTTTGTGGGAAAAGGGAGAATGGGAGCAGTTGGTAGGTTTCCCTGGGAAGTGCAGCCAGGTAGTTTGAGAACCACAGCTGACTGGGCGGATGTTATTCACTGTGAAAATGAATGGTTCCCAGGGATCTGTAGATCTGTGGTGCTCAAATGATTTTAGATTGTGAGCTCCCAAAATTGATCCACTGGACTGACTCCCTTTCAGAAAAGCAGCCCACATTTAAAAACAATACAAAGCAGACAAATGAATAAAAATACTGCCGGGAGTGAGATCTAATTGAATAAACTAAAGGAAGTTAAAGCAAATCAAAGATCCCCACAGTGCAATGCAGGGGCCTAGGGCCTGGAATTCTGAAAAAGACAGTCACTGGGTGTTTGGACACTTAGGTAGATTTTGTGGACTGCTCTATTCTTTTCAGGTACTGACCTGATAATATCATTTCAATCTGTCATCTTAGGGCTTTAATGTTTCAATTGTAAAATAATAGATGCAAAATAGAAAAAATACTCTGTGGCGTCTCAACATATATTTGAGTTTGTGGTATATGTGTGCATCAGATTTCAGAATCATTTAGAGCAAAGTCTAAAACTGTGAATGAAAATGAAAGAATATTCTGATACCACATAATAAATATGTACCAAAATTAACAAATATATGCCATGTATGTGGTTGTTATTTACCTTACTTTCTAATTAAAAAGTTATTTGAGTTTCTTCATATTTTTATATTATAAATATTATAACTCAATTAATTATATAATATTTAGCATGAATTTATAATAAAGCTAGATATATTCATTTATCTTGTTGCATTATAAATACATGTTGCTACTATGCTAAAATTAAGGTCTAATCTGTGTTTCTTTGTTACTTTTATTTTTATGTGTATGAGTGTATTGTCTGCTTGTGTGAAAGTGCACCTATGTCATGCAGTGCCCACGGTGGCCAGAAGAGGGTTTTGGATCCCCTAGAATTATAGTTACAGACAGTTGTTAGCCACCATATGGGTGCTGGAAACCAAACCACTGAGTCACCTCTCCAGTTCCTATGCTATTTTTTAAAAAGAAAAATAAACCAAAAGAATACTAGCACACTTGGAAGCATTTACCTTTTGGAAAAGTTAATAAAGAAGTAAATCATTTATACATAGCAAAAGATAATGAAATTGATGTCACTCATTTTATATTGCAGCTGTTTTAAAAGTAGTTTACATGCAAACCTCCTAAGTTTAACACCCACTCCATAGTACAGAGAGACAGAAATGGAGTACGAAATTGAAAAGGAATGAAATGTCCTTCTTTGTAATTGTAAGTTCTTAATTTACATTGATACTCCATTTTCAACTAGATTTCTTTTTAAAATATTTTAATTATTGTTTTATTTTATGTGCGTGAGTGTATTGCCTGCATGTGTGTAAGTGCACACATGCCCTGCAATGTTCCCAGAGATCAGAAGAGGGAGTCAGATTCTTTGGAACTGGAGTTATGAATGGTTGTTAGCCACCATGTAGGTGCTGGGACCCAAACCTAATTCCTCTTCAAGAGCAGCCTGTGCTCTTCACTGCTGAGTCATCTCTCCAGCCCCCATTTTTAAAATTTATTTTTATTTTATCTGTGTGTTTTGCCTGCATGTTTATAAATACACATTGTCATGAAAAGCCTGTGAGGCTGGAAGAGGACATTGGATTTCCTGGAACTGGAGTTACAGATGGTTGTTAGCTACCATGTAGGTGCTTGGATCCAAACCTGGGCCCTGTGGAAGAGTAGTCAGCCCTTCAACTAGCTTACATTTTAACTAAAATCATTTCTTAATTCATTCACCTGATATTGACCTTACTGTTAGCGCCACGCAGCATTTGTATAAATGGTTTAGTTCTGCCACAGGGCCCCTCTGTGTCAAACTTGGCTCATGGCCTTGCTGCCTATTCCATAACTTAAGCAACTGGGACAGTTTTCATGTGCATTACTTTTCTCATCTATAAAATATCAATAATAGTGTACCTATCTCCAAGTGTTAGTCCTTAACTCTATACAAAGTGTTTTGCAGAATGCATGAGGTAGACTTTGTGTCTTAATACATGTTAGCTAAAACTGCATAAAAGAAACAACATTAGGAAATTGAAATCATTGTTTCGGCAGTGAAATTTCCACACATTAAATTTGCAATCTGATTCTGCTCCATTCGTACGTCTTCACACGTTGTTCAAATGTCTCTTGACTGCGGTTGCGAACAGCTCTGCCAGGTGCTGTGCATAGCCGCTTAGAGCAGGGCTGTGCATGTGTCCCCCAGTGTTTGAATATGTGGACCTTTCCATTTACCATTTCATCGGCTTTTCATGACTCCTGCACTCCTGCCCCGGTTTGTTACCTCTGAGTCTTCAGTTTCCAGGACTTCCCTGTAAAATATTTCCAAGACACCAACAGCCTTGGATCCCAGGGTAAAATCCAATCATTTCATAAAGTATTCACTTTTCTTTTGAAAATCCCTCTCTCTCTGTATCTCTCTCTCTTTTCAGATCATGGTCCCTCAATAATTCTAAATATGAAAATAATGAAATACTGAGAATAAATATGAGACTCTAGCATCACTACAAATTAGATGTCTAGTACACTCTCTTCACACCAAACCTGAAAAAGCATTCTCTTTTATTATAGAGAATTTCACATTTCAATTTTTTTCCTCTTAAAACTGTATTAAGACTCCTAGGTACCCTTCAGACAGTAATTGGTTTCAAGTGAACACAGAGGCATGATAATAGAGGTTTCACTGCAACATAACCCTGGATTCAAATTGAACTTTGAGGATCACAAAAAATTGCTCTATGTACAGTTCATGAATAAACAAATCTGTAAACAGACCCTGGTAGCGTTTAACCTTAAAGCTTAGCTTCCCTACCTTGTTTCAATGACTAATGATGCTTCTGTTCTCCATGTAAGTTTCCTGGGTGCTGCATTCAGATCTATCACAATTTTTTAAAAGTAAATGCTGCAAAAAAATGATACTGAGTAAAGAGTATAAACATCTCACCCAGATGAAATAATTTGAGGTGACTTTTTGATAGCAAATGGCTAGAGAATGGTAACACTTTGTAATGTAAAGGTCAACAAGGACTGGTTATATAGAGGCTGTACAAATTTCTCTCTCTATATGAAATATATATATAATATATGAGAACTAAGAGCAGAGAATGTTCTTTTCTTTAGGAAGTTAAATTCTGTTGTCAGATATGGATACAAATAACCCATTTTGTACCATGTAATGGTGATAAACTTAATGAATAATCACAAAGAGAAAGGGATAGAGAATTCCTTTCCTGATAAGAGTGCTCAGAAACACTCATTTTGAAGGTCACATTTGGTCAAAGACCTAAATAGAAGATAAGGCAAACATCCAGAATAGCCCTGGCCTAGGGCCCAGAGGAGCAGACTTACCAGGCAGTAAACACAGATCAGAATAAGGGGGAAAAGTAATGATGTGTGGAATGTTGTCATAAGGCCGGCAGTATACAAAGGACACTCTTAAGCTAGGGAAAAAAACGAGAAAATGGAGTCACATTCTCAAGTGTACATCTTGTCTTTGTGTGAGATTGAACCCTCAACATTGCTCTCATTTTACTTTTCACATTAAAAATATAATTCACCTATTTGGGTGGTCAGGAGGGTATAACAAATCAACATATGCCATGTGCTTTTTGCACTAACTCTTCTTGTTAATCACTCCTTCATGTTAAATGATTGACATCATCGCTATTATTGTCACCATGATATTTAACTTAATACCCCCAAACTCTAAAAACCAGGGTACATAGGAATTGCTTGTCATGTTAGACTGGTTCTTTGCCAGTGCTTAATGCTATCTGCCTAATGGTAAGCTAGTCCTAAAGCTCATGGCGAGAACCTGGAGGTAAGAAGCAAGGGCTGGAGGGATGGCTTAATGGCTAAGAGCACTGGCTGCTCTTGCAGAGGACTTATATTCAGCTCCCAGCACCCACATAGTGGCTAACAACTCCAGCTCCAGGGGCTCTGACAGCCTTTTCTGGCCTCTGCAGGCATCACATGCACATGGTGCATTTATATACATGCAGGCAAAACACAAACATAATATATAAATAAGTAAATATTTAAAAGCAATCACACGTCTGCTGTCCAGGTGCAATGATTACAAAGTTTTCTGAGTCCAGTAAGCCAAAATAGTCAAATATGCAATGAGTTCCATAAGGCAATATGTACGAAACAGTACTATGCTGTTTTTGTCACTACTGCTATGTAATATAGTTTGAGATGTGGTATGATACCCCCGCCCCCAGCATTACCCTTTGTGCTCAGGATGGCTTTGGCTTTTATGATTTCATATGAATTTTAGGATGGGTTTTTTTCTAATTCTGTGAAAAATGTTATGGGGTTTTGAATGGGATTGCATTGAATTTATATATTGCTTTTGGTAGCATGCTCTTATTCAAGATATTAATTCTTCTAGTCGATGAGCATGGGAGGCTCCTCCATCTTCTGGTGTCTTCCTCAAGCTCTTTCTTCAAAGATTTAAACATAAGGTAATGAAGGACAAGTTAAGCCTAGTGCCCATGGCCACTTAGGCCCTTAGGTCTCAGCAGAGCTGCCTAGGATGGATGGAGTCTTGTCTGCACATTCACCAGTTGTTCCACAGCTGACAGAGCTGGGAAAGAAGCCTACTCTGGGCCTGAAAAGTGTGTGTTAGAAGGGACACCAAGTTCTAGATCCAACTCTACTTCAAGTTCTCCATATGCATCTTCTTAATCCTCCTCAATTTATATAGTCTCCCCTGTGTGTTAGAAGGGACACCAAGTTCTAGATCCAACTCAAGTTCTCCATATGCATCTTCTTAATCCTCCTCAATTTATATAGTCTCCCTCAGTCAACCTGTCTTGATTATGAATAGTTTAGTGACAAAGAAATATTTCACAAGAGTTGTGGGTTAATTCTAGGTATAGTATCACCTAACCGATCCTGTCTATAATGTAATACCATTTCCTATACAAAATGGAGTGACATTTGAGTTAGAACTATTACAGAGTCATTTGTACATAGGTAGAGCTGTGTTTAAATAGTGAGCTGCCCAGGATTGTGACTTGATGTGCAAATACACTGCTATTTTTAAGGTTCCATTCTAAGGATTGTGATTGTTTAATTAGTGAACCAGAAGTGACCTACAACTTACTAATCTGTTATAGGTTTATTCAACATAAACATGTAGGCATGAAGTCTATTTATCTTCAGTTCTAATTTTCTGTTAAGAAAGGGCTTCCGGCATCCTCAGGCACACACTCTGCGGACAGCGCTCAGGGTGCACGCTATTGACACTGACCAAAATTCTGAGCCAGAGGTAGAACTGACCCTTAAGGCACCAACCCTAGTCTACTCCCAGGCATTGCCAGCTGTAGCCCTCACTTGCCTTCACTGCTGGGTTTGAGCAGGGCCAGGCAGCAGGAGGCCTCACTGTTATGGTCATCCAACTTCATCATCCTTCCTCAAGCCTTTGAACCAAATTAATTACTTCTGGTAAAATCAGAGAATAATTTGTTCTGCTGGCCCAGAGCCATTTTATAAACAAAAAACTATATCATTAAGTTGACTCTATCTTTAATCAGTTATTTTAAATTAAAAAATCAAGGCTATGGATGGATCTAATTAGTTTAACATGGCATTCAAGTAAATAATTTGTTGCATACTGAGAAAATATCAGATATTGCTTTATCTTTCAATTTAGAGAAGCAGCGTTTTAATGCTAAGAGGTCTACATTTGAGGGTATAATTTTATGGATATCGTAATCAAAATGAAATATTATAATTAGTTATTATAGCTGATTATAATCAAAGCACAATGATATGGCTTGCTTCATTTGAAATATTAAGAAAAATAATTACTTGAGCAGATATTTTAGTAAGTCTTAAATAGCCCTTGAAATATCTGTAAGCTCTAAGGAAGGCACTGTAAGTCTGAATGCTAGCATTAGCCCCAGTTCATGTCACTTCAATTGGAATTTGTTTCAATTCTAATGAACTTCTAACATTATTGAATCAGTAAGACCGTTATACAGACCATTTCATAGCCAAGAGATGCTTCAGTTTTTACTGAACATTTTACTCATTTTTCTGTTCAAAAGAGTATTAAATGTTTATCATTAAAATTTTCTTTTCTCATAGATATATTTTTTTCATTTTTCATGACTCATCTATAAGATGTGCTCTCCAGTTCTGAAATATTAGCACAACATATACAATGTATAGGAAATCTATCTTTGGGTGTATTTAAAAATAAGATGTGGAACTCAGAGAACTGTATCTCCTTAGACCACACATAAAGAAAAAAGTTACAATAAAATCTATATGCATAAAATGCATACACATGCATTAAGATGGGACTATAAATCAATTTTCTTGGTTAATGCACTTTATGGAAAATATGTACATGCATACCAGAGAAAATTTCCAATAACAAACCATTATGTTTTTAAAAAACATGCAAAGAAGAGGGCTTATTGGAGAACAGGTCCTGGACAAGCTGCTTCAATGAAAGGAAACAAAGTTGCACCCTGTGAACATAAATGCTAACAATCATTAAAAACAGTAGCCATTAGAGTACTAACAATTACCAGTGCAGAGGTTTTCCCTAGGACTTCAGTAAATGCATTTCTTTGAAAAGTAAGGTGTGTGGGAAGAAAAGAATCTCCACGATCACTGTCCTAGTAAGCTTTCTGTTGCTATTATAAAGCACTGACCCAAACCAACTTGGGGAAGAGATGGTTTATTTCATCTTATTCTTCCAAGTGACAGTCCATCACTGAGGGAAGCCAAAAGTAGGGCAGGATCCTGGAAGCAGGAGCTGAAACGGGGATCACAGAGGGACGCTGCTTACCAATTTGCTCCTTTGGCCTGGGCTCAGCCTGGTTTCTTATACAACCCAAGACCACCTGCCCAGGGGTGGCATCACACGCAGTGCTTTGGGCCCTCCACATCACTCAGCCATCAAGAAACTGCCTCCCAGACATGACCACAAGCAAATCCAAGGGCAACAATGCCTCAACTGAGCTTTCCCCTTCCCAGCTGTGCCAAGTTGACATCTGAACCTATCAGCCCGAGCAATAATATAAAATGGGTTAAGGGTGTGAAATTAGAGACTAGAGGTTCATGCCGAAAGACTAGGAGACAGGGTTAGAGAGAAGCTCGATGGGTAAAGCACTTGCTGCTCAAGCCCAATCACCAGAGTTCAGATCCCCCAAACTCACAGAAAAGTAGGCAATGCTAGGAACTGTAATCCCAGCACACCTGCTGGAAATGGGAGGCAGAGACAGGAGGCATCTTCAGAAGGTCACAGGGAGGCTTTTTAGCTTATGTAGCAGCAACAACTCCCTGTCTTAAACAAAGTGGAAAGGCAAGGACAGACACCTGAAGTTTGTCCTCTGACCTCCACACATGTGGCACATGCATACCATATCCAAACTCACACATCACACAGACACACAGACACACACACACACACACACACACACACCCCCCAAATGTTGGTGAGAATCATGTAATCAGAAAGTACTTCCATAGGATAGCAGGTGGAGTAAAAACACAAAGAACTATGGGTAAAACCCAAGCAGGAAGCATTCTGGGTTCCTCTCTGAGGACTCAGTATCTGAGCCCTATGCTTGCCTTCGATGCTGTACCCAGCACTACCCACATTACAGTGAGTGTGACTCAGGTGTGAATCAACACAGTCTCTGTGTGCCATGTTATACTGACCCAATTCCTTGATTGATGTGAAAATGAACTTCTTTGCTTTATAGAAGCAAGCACTGTATCAATAAGTGGAAACTATTAATACTATATATTGAACAATGGATGGGTACCAAGGTCAAGCTAACATTAGTGCATATATAATTTCATTTAAGGAGGTTGACTATAGAATGCTATCTTAGAGGAGTTGAGCCAAATGAATCAGAAAAATTGCTTGGAAAGTTGCCTCAAAGGAACTGGGCAAATGAAGTTTTAAGTTGTTGATTAAGAGGTCAAAGAGACACCCAGAAAAAAGAAACTAAATGTGGTTTATAGTTCTTTCCACTAGCTTAATTTTAGGTTTTGTGTTTACATCCTCATGTTAATTTCTGGGAAATCTTGGTTTTAATGAGATCTACTCTAATTGCCAATAACATCAAACATAAAGAGGGTTTATTTAAGGATAGAAGAAATCTCATGGAACCTGAGATCAGGAATGCTGACCAGCTTCAGGGAGATATTAAAACCAGAGCCTGAAAACTAAAAGTGAATCGAAACTGTTCCTCCTGTGCGTCTTGTCTTTGGGCTGCTGTAGTCTACCCATCGACTTCACTCCCCGTTTGTGAAAACAGCTTTCTCTACTTCACCATAGATATACAGAAAACATGACTGAACAGAGTTCGAGTGCTTAAACACAGACATCTTCCTTTACTCTTCCACATTTGGATGGCCTTGTCTCTGGGAAAAGACAGCCCCACACTAGATAGCTATCTACCCCACCCTGGTGGCCATGAGATCACCGTCAGAGAGGTGGTGATCTCAAGGTTTGTTAAATTTGTGCCTTGTTTTCTGTATTCTGGTACCTCCTGGAGGGTATTTGATAAGTGCCAGACTCAGCAATCCAGAGTTCAAGCTTTCAACCCACTCCTTTATGAATCATTTGCACTTGAGGGCACTCTCAACCTGATCTTGTCACCCTAGGGCCAGGTACCAGCTCCAGGAATGGTTACTAAGCCCAGAGCTTGCTAAAACCATTCAAACCGGCCAATCATAAATCGACTTTCAGAAACCTCAGTTGCCTCAAATTGCCCTATATACATTCATGATTTTTTAACCCAAACAAGAACTTCTCTGTGCAGCTAGCTGTTGGTGTAGCGCCCCCTCCACTTCACTTAGGAACTGTGAGCCTAGCAAACAGTCTTTTCAATGGCATTTATCTACCCATCTCACTCTATCTAAACAATAATAAAACTCATGTTAAAACCCAAACCCACAATGAGCTTCCTGAAAATATATTTTAGAATATTATGTCATGAGTTCAAGCAAATATTAATGTAATGTTTTCTATAAACAGGTGGTGAAGGTTATTTCCCAGTTACGGTTATTCTAGTAGATGGTCAGTCCAATGTTTATCTAAAAACAATGACACGAACTAGACTAGTAGAGTGGGCAGAGAGCACAAAGTGTGGCGGGAGGTGATGATTCAGGTGACCACTTTGCTCCAGTCACATGACCCTTCTCCAGCTGAGAAGACAGAGCAAGGTGGGAGAAGAAGCAGAAAGCACAGTCAGCTGCCTTTGAAAAAGGTTTCCTTGAAGATGCTGCACAGCCATTGTATTTACAACTAACGGATCAGGGTTCATTTGCATAGCCAAACCACAAAGAAATGTAGTGGACGCATTTACTCAAAACTATGTTTTATTACTAGGGAAGAGGGAACACATATTTGTATTAAACACAAAGTTGCCAAACACAAACCCCTAATGGTCATTTTTGAGCTTCAGAATATGAAATGTTCTGAGACTTTAATGTATCCGGCCATCTGAGGTCAACTCCTAGAGTCTGGTTCCAGGACCCTCTAGGGATATGGAAATTCATGGATGTTCAATTCCCTCATATAAAATGGCATACTGTGTGTACATGTCCTGCCATATGTTGTAAATCATCCTTGGACTCCCTATACTACCCATGTAATGTAAATGCTGTGTAAATAGTTGCTACATGGTATTGTTGAGGGAATGATGGCAAGACAGTAAATCCTGTGCATGTTCAGTGCAGATGTGTTTGTTTTCCAAGTATTTACTAAATGTGAACGAATACACAGATACTGAGTATACGGAGATGGAGGACGATGTGTTGTCTAAGAAAGAAGTCACATCTTTGCAGTGTTCTCTGTTGAGGGTGCTTACGGCTTGGTGCTCCATAGACTTAGGGGATTTCCTTAGCTCTATAATGGAAGCTTCCTTATGATATGTCCCTCCTATAAATACTTCTTTCCCCTTATAATTTTCAAAAACAGTTTATTTCCTTAAATTCTTACAAGCAATGGTGCTTGTTAAACTTGGAACAAGATACTTTCCTAATTGCATAGATGATACAGTGCATTGATAAGCTTCACCCATTCATCTTTTACTGGGCATTTCTGTGATGCTATTTGCCTTCATCCATTGATTTTAGATACTTTTCCTTCATAAACTGCATCAGACCTCTCTTATGAGTATTCAGTAAATCTGTTTACTTTGCTTTAATTCACTGGCTTTTCATACAGCTTCTAGGAGTTTGAAGGAAACATCTAACCCAGTTTATTGAGTGTCGGGGAGTCTTTCATTGTTTTTGCCTTTGTCATTACATTTAATAAGCATACAGATAATTTCTTCTTTTTGCTATTGTTGTTTTGAGACAGGGTTTCCCTGCAGCCCCAACTGGCCTAAAACTTGGTCTATAGACTAGGCTGGCCTTGAGCTCACAGAGATCTGCCTGCCTCTGCCTCCCAAGTGCTGGGACTAAAGGTGTGTGCCACCACGCCGGGCAGTTTTTTCTTTTTGTAATATCTGTCTTCACATTTTAATGTTTGTATTAGTTTGCTAATATCCATAAGCCTCTGGGCTGGAAGTCCAAGATCACTCTGCTAACACAGTGGTATCTTTTTGAGACCTCTTTCCACACCTTGCTGTTCTACATATTTTTCTGCTGTCCTCCCATAATCTTTCCCCTTGCACATGTCTCGAAATTTCTTCCCACCTCTGATGAGGACATCAGTCAGGCCCTAACAAATGTCCCCAGTTTAATCTAATGACCTCTCTGAAACTGTTTCTCCAAATGTGGACTCATGGCTTGGAGCCCTCTCATGTGATCCCATTCACCCCACAGTATCATGAATTTCCAGTTACCCACAGCCAAATGCAGTATATCAGCACTTGGGTTCCCATGATCCATTGCTAAGCAATGACCCAAAGCACAAGATTAATGATGCTGGCAATTTAGATGTGCCAAAGAGAAAGCATGTATGCTTCTTGTATCTGAGAAAGCGAAAGGAAAAAAAATCACTATTGACGTTCCTGAGGTCTACAGTATAATATTTTGAAAGATAATACAACTGCATTCCTTTTATTAAAATATTGTTGGTTTTGGCCTGGCCTGGTGGCACTCACCTTTAATCCCAGAACTAGGGAGGCAGAGACTGGTGTATCTCTGTGAGATCATAGTCATTCTGATTTATATAGTGAGTTCCAAGTAGGCTCAGGCTACAGGGAGACTCTGTCTCAAAACAACAACAAATATGAAATATATACATATATATTATTTTACACATCGACAGTTATTAATCTCACACTGTGACAGTTTTTTATATTTATTATTTTTTTTATGTGTATGCATGTATTGCCTGCATGTAGTTAAGTGCACCTGTGCCATGCAATGCCCGCGGATGTCAGAAGAGGCTATCGGATCCCCTGCAACTGGAGTTACGGACAGTAGTTAGCTGCCACGTAGGTGCTGGAATTCGAACCTGGGTCTTCTGCAAGAGCAGTCAGTGCTCTTAACCGCTGAGCCATCTCTCCAGCCCTTGTGACAATTTTTTATAAATTTATTTTTCTTTATGTGTAGGGATGTTTTGCCTGCATGTATATAAGTGCTGTGCAAAGCCAACAGAGGCCTGAAGAGGGTGTTAGATTCCCTGGAGATGGAGTAATGGAAAGTTGTTAGCCACTCTGTGGGTTCTAGGAATTGAACCCAGGTCCTCTTGAAGAGCAGTCAGTGCTCTTAACCACTGAGTCATCTTTCCAGCCCCTTTGGGCCAATTTTTAACTAAAAGATATTATAGAGATGTATGCACAGGAAAAGCAGCATATTTAGGTTTTGTTCCGGTCTATGGCATCAGATCTCTATTGTAGAACCTGTGTGTATATTTCTAGACAAGACAGCTTTACTGTAATTATATCTTAATAAATTCTTAGGCCTAGATATGAATCTCTTTGCAATACAATGTAGTTGAGACGTCAATATGTGAATTTTGGGTTAAGAAGGAATGTAATCCAGCCCAGAACAGTGGCATGGTACTTAGATTTAAATTATATTTGTCTAATTAGAATTATGTTTATATTTTTAGCTGCTCCTTCTCCCTAAGCTTCCTATGTAAAAATGGACCATGAGTTGTTTTTGTTTGGGAATTCATACAATATATTTGGATCATGTTTATTTCCCATCTGTTAGCCTCCCCTCCCCTCAGTGCCCCCTGCCAAATTTCATGTACTCTGCATCTGTTTGTGTGGAGTGTGTGTTTGGAGAGAGAGAGAGAGAGAGAGAGAGAGAGAGAGAGAGAGAGAGAGAGAAGAAAGAGAGGCAGAGAGAGACAGAGGGGGAAAGAGGGGGAAAGAGAGGGGGAGAGGGGAATCAAACCGGGATCCCCTTCAGTGTGGGTCCATTCATCAGAGCCTGTTCAAGCTATCCAGCATCACAACCTTAAAGAAAACTGATTCTCCCTCTCCCATCAGCCATTGATTTCCCGTGGTTCAGTAGTTTCTCAGCTAAGTCTGAGGCCTTCTACCTACCTCCCCACTTCTGTCCTGAGACTCTGGTTTTTAGTCATTTAAAAATAATTATTCCTTGAAAATCTCATGCATGTATACAATATATCAGGATCATTCCCAACTCCCCTCCACGTTCCCTCTTTCCAACACCTCCCAGGCCCCTTCCCCAGTGCATCTTATTCCTGATTTCAATTTCAAGTTCTCTTTTCTTCTTTTCTTTTTCTTTTCTTTCTTTATTCTTTTTCTTTCTTTCTTTTTTTTTGAGTTCACTTAGGTCTCTTCAGATATAAATGTGCATGGAGTCATCTTTTGGGGGCTAGAGTAACCTACCAGTGAGTGGTCACACCTCAAAGAAAAGTGATCATCCCTCTCCCAGCAGCTATCAACTGCCAATAGCTCTTCAGACTGGGTTGGAACCTGGAAAACCCCTCCCCCCTCTATGCTGGACATTTTTAAATTGAGTTTTTTAATCTCATACAATATAACAATATATTTTGATTGTATTTATATCCCCTCCCCTATCTGTATCCCCATTACTACCCTCCACATGATTACATGTACTCTAATAGATACCTAATATACGTGTGTATATTATATGTAATATAACATATGTATATATTAAGGTTTGTAGAGTCAAAGTTGTGTCCCCAAATGCCCTTTGGTGTGGGTTCATCCACTGGAGCCTGTTCAGCCTACCAAGTGTCTTACCCTTAAACTAGACTGCCTCCCCCTCCCAGTAGCTTTTGGTTACCAATAGTTCCTTAGATAGGGTTGGGATTTCTTCCCCATTCCCCCATGCCAATGCTGGGATTTTGTCTGGCTTAAGTTTGCATAGGACTTGTGCATACTGTCACCATAGTTGTGAGTTCATATGAATAAAAGACCAGCTGTTCGGACAATTCTGTTTCTTTGTGGTCATCCACCACCTCTGGCTCTTACAGCCTTTCCACCCCCTCTTCTGCAATGGTCCCTTGAGCCTTGGGAAGTTTGATATAGGTGTCCTATTTAGGGATAAGCAGTGTGAAGCCTCTTATTCTCTGGGGATTGGCCAGTTGAAGTTCTCTGTATTAATTGCATCTGCTGCATAAGGAAGATTCTGTGCAAAGAGTTGAGTGATGTATTATTCTGTGGTCATTACAAAGTCACTGGAGTCAGTTTAGTATCATACCTATTTAGCAGAATAACAATATTAAATGCTCCCCTATGGCCTGTAACCTGTGTAGCCCCAGGTTCCTAGGCCTGGTATTAGTGTCAGGTATGGACTCCATCCTATGAAGCTTACCTTAAATCCAATTAGAAAGCAGCTGGTTACTCCCATAATATTCATGCCATTATTGCACAAGTGGTTATATCTTGCCAGGCCAGTTGTAGTTGGCAGGTTTCAAAGGTTGATGATTAATTTTCTCTTCAGGTGGCATGCATAGCACCTTCCAGCACCACCAACAAAGTTAGACAGCAAAGATAAGGCTTTGAAGTCAGCACCCGCCTGATTTCTCCTTGTTTGTTTTACAGTTCATATATGTAGTATCTTCAGTAATAGGGTCTTCCCATCAAGTTCTGATGGGTAACAAGAGCAGGGGCAGTGTTGAAATTTTTAACTAACAATCTTTTGCAGGTCTTGTGAAGGGAACTACAAGTGCTGTGAGCTTATGCGTGCAACAGCCGTATCTGCCAGAGAAGAGCATTTCACAACACTCTTCGTCCTCTGGCCTTTCCATTCTTTCCTCTCTTCCGTTATTCCCTGAGCTTAGTGGGAAAGGTTGATATAGATGTGCCATCTATGGCTGAGACTCACTGTTGCTAATTAACAGCACTTTGAGCAGTACTTAGCCTCTGTGGTAACTACTACCCACTGAAATAAAGAAGCTTCTCTGATCAAGGTTGGGAGCAACACAAAACTAGGGACAGAAATACAAATATTTAGAAGGCAGTTTGACAGTATGATCATTCTAAGCAAAGTAGTATCAGATTTTCCTCTGGGGCCCATGATTTCTCTAGCCACTAGGTTTGATCATGTGTGTAGTACCCGTTGTGAATTCCCTCCTGCACAGCACCTTCCAGGACTTATGAAAGCTAGCCAGTTCCTAGTTTCCTGATTTCTCTATGTCCTGAAACCAAAGTGTGTGTGTCTTCAGCAGTAGAGTTTTGCCATATAGTTATGGTGTGTAATCAGAGCAATAGGAGTACCCTGTATTGAGTGCCTATGGGGCCTCCCTGACCAATAATTCAAAGGGTGGTTACCAGGTTACTATAACCTGTGCCTGGCACTGAGATGCTCATTTAATATCCCATGTCTTCTGGGAGCAACATTAATCAGTTATCATCCTGAACTCCTCTCTTCAAACTCTCTTGTAAAATTATATTTTTAATTAGCTTACAAACTAGTGGGTTTCATAAGGCTTCTTCAGGCATCTTTTGTTTTAGACAACCAACCCATCCCCTAACCCACCTTTGCCCCACCCGTCTGCCCCCATCCCTGTATAAACCTTACCCCCAATGCCCTGTGTTATTTCAAATCACATTTGTTCTGCCATCCCCTCTGATATTTTTCTGCATGTGTTGCAAGATCATAGGTTCCGACGTAACTTCAAGCACTTTTCCCAGTCTCCATCACTCTGCTACCTGGGGAAACATTTCTGCCCCTAGTATTCCCCAAATCTAATGTCATCTCACCCATGTTCTGCTTCCTGCCTCTAAATATGCCCTTTCCTGCAATGACCCAGTTCTACACTCTTGGGTTCTACACGCATTCCAGGTTAAACCCACAAAAGATTTGAAACTGGGACCCATATATGAGAGAGAATACGCAGGGCTTGTCGTTAGGGCACACGTGACCTCATTAGCTCTTTTGAGGCTTTCCTCTCTTTACAAAATGCTGGTTTGTTTTGTTTTTTTTGTTTTTTTTGCTTTCCTGGCTGTGTCATCTGCGTGTTTCTTTTTCTCCAGCTCACATTCTTTTTCTCCAGCTCACATTCTGCCCTGGGAACACCACAGATTCATTTATGTTGCTGATTTCTCAGTGGTTAATTAGAATTTTCTTAATTGTCCCACTCTGGTGGAAACACAAATGTGGAATTAGGTGATTATCTTGATTAACCGGGATGTCTGGCTGGATGATGCTTTCATTCAACTAATTGCTGTAAATATAAGCATCATCCAAAGTATTAAAAGATTCTTTTAATCTATAGTAAGATTAAATATGCAATTTGAACTATTAAAAAATGGAGGAAGAAGTACTAAGGAATTAATTTTATCAGTAAATAATTGCTTTTTAAAAATCTTTTAATGTATCTCTAGATCATCTCTATGTAAATTCTTTCAAGATTGGGAATCTGAGGTTGAAATTTCTTGTATATATTAAGAATAATAAGCGTATTGAAATTAAGTTTGATTGAGCAGTTCTCTCTGAACACAGGATGCATTTTTCTAATAAGCTGGGTTGGAGGGTGGAAAGCCAGAGGGAAGCACCACATAAGATTTACTGGAGACTTTAACAAGGCAACAGGGCCAGGGCACCCGGACAGTCGTCAAATCTCTAAATCCCTCCTACTCAATGATCACAGGAAGCTCGCTTCCAGAAATGCGCTCTCCATTTAACTGTGTTCATCTTGTTGTCCTGCCTAGGTGCTAAGTGTTGTCCAGAGTCTCAAAATATATTTCTCTGAAGATGCAAAAGTACTGTCTCCTTTCCTGCTTTGTTCTTTTTCTCTTCCCTCTGTCTCTCCAAAGAGATTTTCTTTTAAAGAACAATTCAGCAATGTTTCCTTCCTGTTGTGAAGTGTCTCACATATACTGAGCCTGCCACTGAAATCTGGAGAGCCACAAACACTCAGCTTCTCTCCTGAGCTGTTAAATCAGTCTCTCTGGTTTTGGGGTCCACTAGTCACATTTTTCAGAGCACTGGATAATTGGAATGCCCAGTGATAAGAGGCCTCACCACTCATGTAAAAGAATGTTTTCAATGTGCACATTTTAACTTAATAATAAAGTAGAACCATCCCCTCAGTGGCTAAACAAATTAGCTCCATTTCCTGTGTTCTGAAATCCTATGTGCTTTCTCCAATCTTGTGCTTCTCTCTTTGCAGAGGAAACCAGTGTCCTCCCTTTTATGACAACAATCTTCCGGAATTTCTTTTAGATTTAGCACAACTGATTATAGTCCATATATATATATGTTACTATATTCGTATATATAATATTTAATTTTACTGCTTTGTATATTTTGGTTTTATGGAAGCACATTCTCAGAAAAATCTTTCACCTATGATTGTGGTATTTGTGGCATAACAAGAAATCTTGTTATACGTTATTTGAAGTGGGTTGCAAACCACATTTTTAAACCAAAAACAAGTGACTTATAGTAAAGAACTCCATTTGCTATTTTTCTTATAATTACTTTATTGAGGTCTGGAGAGATAGCTCAGTGGGTAAAATGCTTACTGTGCAATGAGCACCTGAGTTTGGCTCCCCAGCACTCATGTACAACCCTGGCACAGTGGTAAGTGCTCACAACCCCAGAGGCGGAGGGGCAGACACAGGTGGATCTGGAGCTTTGCTGGCCGGTCAGTTTAACCCAAGCAGTGACCCCAGTTCCAGTTAGAAGCCCTGTCTGAAAATAAAGATGGAGAACTATAAAAAAATATAGCCAGAGGTGACTTCTGTTCTTCACACATGTATGTATAGTATGCATTGCTCTCCACCATAGGCACACACATATGCATACACTACAGACACACACATACACCACAAATACACAGATATCACACACTACTCATTACTTTATCAAAATATAATTGTCACATTAAAATTTGTATTTAATGTGTATAAGTCTATGAGTTCGGGGGTAAGTGTACCACCCTCAAGCCCATAAGCGTTCCAAAGTTTCCTCTTCTTCCCTTTATTATTTGTTTTTCTTCCCTTTATTATTTATTATGTTTTTAAATGTAAAAATACTTAATAAAATAACTACTTTCTTTATCATCTTAAATGTTCAATGCAGGATTTTTAGCTGTGGATACAATGCTGAATAAAACAATTCCAGAACTTACCTGACTTGCAAAGCTGAAATGTAGTCTTCAGCTAGCACCCCCAAATTTCTCATGTGTTCCACTGCCCCTTGACAAATCTGGAAACCACTATTATTTTCTCTAGTTTTATGAGTTTGTTTCTGTGTGTAACTAAAATCATATAGTCTTCCTCTTAATGAATGGATTATTTCATTCAGCATAACGAAAAATTGTGACATTTTCTATATTTATTAACTCATCCATGAAAATTAAAATTGTTACCTTATCTTTAATGTAATGGTATAAAATGATCATATGAGTGTAGATATCTGTTTTGGATCCTGATTTAAATTTTTTAATGTATACATCCATACACAACACACACACAACACAACACACACACGTCCCTTTGTATTTTCAGTTAGCAACATATGTGTGTTATATGTGAACTATCTATTGTGTACAACTAGTTACACTTCTGATTTAAGACATTAAGTAGTGTTATGATTGTTGTGGATTCATAGTATAGGTCAAATCAAGAAATATGGTGTCTTTTGCTCTTCTTTGCTCTTTTGAAATCTCATTTGATATGATAATGTTTTTCTACTTTGTAAAAGATGATAATGGAATTTTATATAAGAATTACATTAAATGTTTAAAGTGCCTTAGGGTAATTCACACAGAATATCTTAAAAATTATTGCGAGTCTTCTTTAGATTTTTTCATCAGTGTTTTATAGTTTTCATCATCCAGATGTTTTATATCACTGGTTATATTTACTCTAAATATTTTATTTTGATGATAATATTACTGGGATCATTTTCTGAATTTTGTAGTCAGATCCTCTGTTGTTCATCTTCAGAAACATAACTGACTTGTGTATGTGAATTTCTGTTGGTAATTTTCCTAATTTTAAATTCATTGAATTAAAGTTTTTTTTGTGTGTGTGTGGAACCTTTAAAGGTTTAAAGGTTTCTTCATAGAATCAATCACTGGGTCATCTGAACATAGATAGCCACACTTCTTTCAAATTTAGATCCCTCTATTTTTTTCTTTTCTTCTTTGATCAGGCTGAGCCTTCTAATACTAGCTGGGAGTCTTAGTGCATACCATTGATTGCCTTTGATTTCAGCAATGGGATGGCCAAGGCAGGCGAATCTCTGTGTGATGAATCGGGCCTGGTCTACATAGTGAGTTCCAAGCCATCTGAGGCTACAAGGAGACCCTGTCTCAAAAAAACAAAAAAGGGGCTGGAGAGATTGTTCAGTGGCTAAGAGGGCTGGCTGCTTTCCAGAGGACCTGTATTCACATTATGGCTAACAGCCATCTGTGACTCAGTTCCAGGGGAATCTGACACCCTCTTCTGACCTCTGTGGGCACTGCATGACATAGGTGCACTTAGATACAGGCAATGCATGAAGACTCGTAAAATTAAAAATAAATAAATAAATAAAATATCTTTTAAAAAAAAAGACTTCCAGCCAGACGTGGTGGCACACGCCTTTAATCCCAGCACTTGGGAGGCAGAGGCAGTCATATCTCTGTGAGTTCAAGGCCAGCCTGGTCTATATAGTGAGTTCCAGGACAGCTGGGGCTACAAGGAGACCCTATCTCAAAAAGACAAAAAAAGACTTCCAGTGCTGGCTGAGTTACACTGGTGAGACTCTCTTGGTCCTAAAGAAAACATTTTCACCTTTATATTATTGAGTATGGTGACATCTGTTGGATTAATTTCAAAGATGGCTTTTACCATGTTGAAGTAGATTTCTTCTATACCTAATTGTTGAGTATTCCTATCACAGTAAGGTGTGCGAATCCCAAGTGCTTCTGCATCCACTGAGATAATGTGATTTTTGACTGTTATTATATTAATGTAATGTTTTTATATTTATTGTTTTATATATGCTTAACCATCTTTGTATCCCAGCGATGAAGATGAGTAAAGATTAGGACATGATTCTTTTGATATGCTGTTGAATTGTGTTGAGCTGATTTTGTTTTGTTTTTGTTTTTAGACGGGGTCTCCTGTGTAGCCTGGGTGGCCTGGAACTGATACAGGCTGGCCTCAAACTCACAGAGATCTACCTGCCTCTGCCTCCTGAGTTTTGTGATTAAAAGTATGTGCCACCACACTTGACCCTATGTTGGGGATTTTTGCAATTGCATTCATTATAATTGTTGGCCTGTTTTTTTGTTGTTGTTTTGTTTTCTTGTAGTGTTCTTGACTGACTCAATAATGGTGGTCTTTGAAAAGAAATTTGGAAGGGTTACTTCCTTTTTGTTTCAAAATCTTTGAGAAACACTGGTATTAATTCTTTCTTAAATGCCGTAGGAATATACCAGATAATCCATTTACACCTGAACTTTGCTGTTGCTGTGGTTAGAACACTTTGAATCAACCTCTTTCCTCATTATTAATCTTTTCTGATGTTCCATTTCTTCATTGTTCAATATTGATATTTGAGTCATTTGACGTGTCTAGGAATTTATGTATTTCCTTTAGGTTATCCAAATTGTCAATTGTTATGAATGATATGACCTTATGATTATATATGATATGACCTTATGATTATATATATTATGAATAATATGACATTATGATTATGGTCTTTCCTCTTCCAGTTACAGTTCTATACATTTTGGTGTTATTTACAAAGTCCTGCTAAAGACTTGTCAGTTTCTGACAAAAAAAAAAGCTAATTCAATTTCTGTAAGATTTTTCATTTTTTCTTGTGACTATATCATCCACTCTAATCATTATTTCTTCATTTATAAATGTAATCATTGTTAAATTTCAACGTATTTACTTATTTTTCCTATATATATTTAATAATCTAGAAGATAATATTTTAATGAAAATAGGCTGATTCAAATCAAACCTGAACATTTAATATTCAAAGCTTGTTATTCAGTGAAGATATTTTCAGATATAAGTTGGGGATAAAGTAAATTTATGTTGTATCCTTGCTTTTAAAGCAGTCTCTAAAATACTTTATAAAGAGAAAATATCTTTATCATTTGAGAATTTTTGGTAATTGAAGCAAAATACATAGAACATAAAAAAGTTCATCATCTTAAAACTTAAGAAAGTAGTTTAATGGCTTTAACTGCATTCACATGGTTGTGACCTGTCACCATGGAACTCTTTATCTTGCAAAGCGGAAGCCCCATACCCACTCACTGCTGTGAATAATCATGCTATGGATAGCGTTATTTGCTTTCACATGTGCTCAGTAGTTGATTACTAGATAGGTGGTAATTTCATTTTTAATATTTTGAGGAGCCGCCAGGGTGATTTGTCCCCCCTCGTTCCATTTTACATTCTTTCTAACTGTGTGACTCCAGGCCCTCTACGTTCTCACCAAAACTTGATTTTCCTATTTGGGGGAAGTGGCCATTCTGATGAGCGTGTTATGGCATCTCATTTCAGTTTTGATTTGTATTTCTACAGGATTAGTGATGCTCAGCCATCTTCATGCGCTTATTGGTGATTTGAATATTTTATTTTCAGAAGTAAATCATTTACCACATTGTAATCAGGTTCTTTTTTCATTGAATTTTAGATAATTATTTTTTCAGTAATAGAGCAGATTAATATGAACTCTTCTATATTACCATTAAACAGCTACATAATGAAATATAGATACAAATATTAAAACAGTTACACCATTTGCCTTATGCCCAATAAAATGTTAGAGGAGAAAATGTCTCCATATGTCACAAATCTCTTAATAAAGTAAACAAAGCTTGTGTTACTGTGATCTCATTAGCATCACTTGCCCTGGGACAGAGCCTTTTTGTCAACTTACTTTATGACATTCTGTTGATCAATTGTTTCTGCCATGATATGCATTCACCAAATACAGTGATATGATCTAAGTCATTACATAGAGTCAGTCTATTACTGCTGAAAAATAATAACATTAATGTTAGTTATGTTTATACAGTAAATGTTAATATACAATACTATGAACATTTGCTCAAAATCATACTTTGTGGCAGAAATAACACTGGCTTACAATGGAGGTAAACAGATCAGGACTTTCAGCATTTTCTTTAAGTTAAAGTTTGTTTTGTCAAATTTGTGTATTTTATTTGGGATCAACCTTAGAGGAAACTGCTTTGCAGATACAGAGACTAAGGACAAGAATGTAAGAGCTAAGAAGGAAACTGGGAAAAAAATCTAATATTAATGCATCAGGTCATTCAGTGCTCACTTATTCATTCATGAGCCTTAGCATCCCATTTGACAGATGAGAAGTTCGAGTCTAGAGAGATTAATTAAATCACGCAAATTTGGAAGACTATATACAGAGAGGTTTAGAGATTTGATTAAACTTTTTTCAAGTTGTTAAGTAATCTGTTTGTTACTAATTACAAATTAATAAGTGAACATAAATAATATATATCAATGTCTGTTTCAAAATTTATCTCCAGTCCTCAGTAAATCTAATAACATCTAAAGATCTGATTGAAATACTATGTCAAAGAATTCTTACAGATAAAATTTTTATGCATGTCCTAAAAATAAGTTCAGCAGAGAGGGTCAAAAATAATGTTGTACTTTGATTAGAATTGTTTGTATCCATTTTATCCAGAGAAAAATATAACTTAATCATGATTTGACCCTGAAATTTGCATGTAAATTGAAAATTATGTGACAGTATCCCGAGGTGACCTTACTACATAAATAATATACAAAAGAAACGAATTAAAAGTTCTGTATCTGGGCTGCAGATATGGCTCAGCATTAAGAACAGTGACTGTTCTTGCAGAAGACCCGGGTTCAAATCCCAGAACCCACATGGGAGCTAGCAACTGTCCATAACTCCAGTCCCAGGGGATCTGACAGCCTCTTATGACCTCCACGGGCATTGCACGACACTGGTGCTCTTACCTATGTGCAGGCAATACACACATACACATAAAATAAAAATACTAAATAAAATTTAAAATTAAAAAAAATTTCTATATCAGATTGCTCAGCATTTGAAAATGCCTTGTTCATGGAAGCTCCTTTAGCGACAGAAAAATATGAGGGATCCCAGAACTTTACACTTTCAGGAAAACCTTATATTTCCTTGAATATGGGATTTTTTTAATTATACATAGTATTGATTATGAATATAGGACCCCTTCTCAAATGGAGTAACATAATGGAAAAACAGATGCTAATCAGTAGTTATTGTTTATATAATATATACAGGAAAACATTTTTCCCTGCCTTAAAAAATCAGGAACCTTTTTATTAAAGATTCTGAGACAGTTGTTCAGAGAACTGAAGAAACCAATGAATGAGCTATGCTTGGAAAAAAAAAAAACGCTATAAAAGTACATGATACTGGGGCTCATAAAAATTTTCCCCAGTGAGGTGACATTATAGGCCCCCAAACAGGGGGCTTGCTACAAAATGGAATGATCCAATTGGCCTAGCTTTGATCAGTTGTTGCAATTTATGTTGGTGGACTTACAATATGGTAGCATTACCAGGACAAGGCACCAGTTTTGATTTGGATCACTGGGGACACTCCCTTGAGAGAAATACCTTGTCTCTGTCCCTTTCTAGACTTCATTCTGCTTCCTGGATGCTGTCAAGTGAGCAGATCTGGTCTGTCATGATGACTTTGCCCTGCCTCAGGCCCCAGTCAGTGTGGCAGCTGATGATGAACTGAAATCCTTGAGGCCTTGGGCCCAAATAAACTTCCTCCCTTGTCTTGTTTCTCCCATGTGTGTCACAGTGACAGAAAGCCTGACTAACAGACTAACACAAGTTGTCTGTTCTTAGATTAACCATGTAGTACCATCTTAAGACTTCTTTTCATATTATAGCATGGAGTTTTCATCTATAATGTTTACACTTGAGAACCCCACCATCAAGTTACCACAAAAAAAAAAAACCTCATAGTATTTTAAGTAAGTTTACAACTTTATGGGCCCCTCTCATAGCTATCCTTGGCCACATTCCGTCACATACTGTCACATGTGCCACATTACGGCCAGTTAATAAATTATACCCCTTGTGAGTTACACAGGAGGCTAGATTTCTCAAATTAGGCAGCGTCCCAGCCCACTCCCCAGTCAGGAGCTTTTGCTGTCCTCTTCCCACACTTTGCCTTCTCACATGAGCTGTACTGCTGGTGTGCACGCCCTCCGCTGGAGCTGTGGCTAGTGACTAAGCGATGATGCTGGAGATGAGGGTGGGCTCTGGACCTGCACATGTTGGGGCTGTACATACAGTCATAATTTCAACAGTGTCCTTGAGACAGGAACATTTCTCTTGCCTGTCCTTGGAATATCAATCCAAGATATACAAACAGAATTTGTTTTATAAGATTCTCATGTTTTACAATTTTATCCTTATAATGGTTTCTCATATACTGACCATAGAAAAATCTATGGACAATCCCTGGGTCATATTAACTTCAGCAATATGTTTATATATTTGATTACACATTTCCAAACTCCCCAACTCAGTAGCCTAATTTCTTTGCCTAATTAATTTTATATATTTTATCCTGTAGAATACTATTTCGATTTTTTTCAGCTGTTACTACATGTTGTTTTATAAGATCAATTTTAATAAATACTTGGGCTCTAAGTAACTCTTACTTTTTCCATTCTATTTGAAGGATAGATGCTGGGGCTAAAACTTAACAGCATTTTATTTGTTTGTGGGTTTTTTTTTTTCCTTTTTTCTTCTTTGAAACAGGGTCTCCCTGCAGCCCATTTAGGCCTGTAACACACTGTGGAAACCAGACTGGTCTCAATCTCACAAAGATGCTCCTACCTCTGCTTCCTGAGCTGGGATTAAAGATGTGTAGCACTACATCAAACTAGGCTTTTTTCTTTTAACAACATCTTAAGCTACACTCTTTATTTGTTTTTTAAAATTATACTTTTAACCTCTTGATACATACCAATTTAAGTGGAATTTTGATTTGATATTTTATCCCATAAGAAAAATTTACATTTGGAATAACCGAAAATTATTATCTTTGATAAACTATTATAATATTTACATATTAGCACTTACCTAATTCAAAAATAGCCAGAATTATCAATATACTGATTTGATATATATGCTTCACTGTAATATTCAAAATCCATGAACTTTAGAAACCCAGGGTGTTTGAAGGGTTTCGTGTCAGATTACATTGGGCATTTTACAAATGTAGTACTAGAAATAAGGTATGCTGGCTTTGAGTTTAGTGAGTCTTCTGCCTCTCTGCAGAGGTTAGAAATGATGAAGGGAAATAAAAAACTCACCGTTTGTCTACTTATTTGATATTATAAGAACATTTCCTTTCAACTTTAAAATACACCAACTGATACCACAGGCAGATGGAGGTCCTTCTAGATTTTCGGTTTTTCATGCTTTAGTAGCACTTTTTTATCGAACTACTTTTTAGCTAAGTAAATGTCTAACCTTGTTTTCTTCCTGTTCTTCTGCTGCTTGCCAGATCATCTTCAACTCTATTCGGAGCAGTATTGACCTTTGCTTTAGTCACTAATTAATTGGATGCATAGCCCTGCTATGGATTAACATTTTAAAGTCTATACAAGGAGGCTGGAGAAACAGCTCAGCATTTAAGAGCACTCAGTGCTCTTGCAGAAGACTGAGGTTCAGTTCCCAGCACCTACATGGTGGCTGACAACCATCTATGACTTCAGTTCCAGGGGATCCCACACTCTCTTCTGGCCTTCATAGGCACTGAACACACATGTTGCACATATATATATGCATCCACATGAAATAAAAATAAATAATTTAGCTGTGTGTGGTAGCATGCACTTTTAATTCCAGCCCTTGGGAGGCAGACTTCCAGGCAGGCTAGGACTAGGGAGACCTTGTCAAAAATTAATTACCTAGTTAAAGTATACAGAAGTTATCTGAAAAAAAATCAAATAGCGGCATCCAGAGACAAAAAACGAGATAACAGTCCCAGGCTAAGTTGATTGCCTTTCCCCATCAGAAATGCATGGTAACTGTATTACGTATAATTCCTCTGACCCTTCTCTTCAATGAGCCGGAGTTTAGCCTTGAGCAAAGGATGCATGCACTTCCCTCTAAATGATAATGAGAAAATCCTAATTGTGTCTAAACAGGAGGCATATCCTTCATTATGATTTCCTTCAAGTCACAGTTGGAGTTGAGCATGTGAATGGAGGTCCTTAATGAAGGACCACTAGTCAAAGATGATAGTTTCCTACAGTTATTTCTTCTGTCTTGCAATTTGATGTCCCATTCATATTTCTCTTCCTCAAAAGGAGTGTCTTTCAATGTCCCATGTTCCGTTTAGCTCACTTCTGTTGAGATTGTTTTTGCTTTCTACCTCACATAGTCTTCCACCATAGGCCTTCTTATCCATGCAGGCATTAATAAATTACTTTGTTAATGTGTTAATGTAGACTACCAAGTCAAAGAATGCCTTGTACTTCAGAAATAATTTTAGGTAGTGATAGAAATTGTCACCTAGCCTATTTATCTTTTGAATGGTTCAATGTTTGAAAGTTGTTTAACATTCAAACATATACATTCTATAATTCCTTTTACCCAATATATTTTTAAATTCAGTAAACATGGTGCTTAACCCTTAGTACTCACAGCCTGTTTAAAATGTACTCAGTTTAAAATAGCCTCCTGCAACAGACAATGCTCAAGCTCAACTTTTATGAAACACTTCCACAAGTGTCCCTTCAACTCACAGCTGTATGCTATGATGGTGAACATAATACAGTTCTCTCATTCAGTTTTTTTTCTATTGTAGAGAAAAAGTCAAGAAGAGATGTATTATTGAGTTTTACTTCAATATCATGTTCTAAAATTTAGGATATTCAGATCATCAGGAGGACTGGATGGATGGACGGATGGATGGATGGATAGATGGATGGATAGATGGATGGATGGATGGAAGGATGCGTGGGTGGGTGGATGGATGGATGGGCCTGATCCAGGTCTGTTCTAGAACAATACTTAATGTATGGCTTATAGGTTTGAATGTTTGTCTAAACTATGAGAAGTTATGGATAGTGTTGGTTAAGAGTAATAGCTCTCTAGATTTCTGGGTCATATGGCAGATGTAAATGTTGCCTTCCCATGACCCAGTTAAGAAGTCAGTACTCGCAGGCATGGTGGCGCACAGCCTTTAATCCCAGCACTCAGGAGGCAGAGGCAGGTGGATCTCTGTGAGTTCAAGGACAGCCTGGTCTACATAGTGAGTTCCAGGACAGCTGGGGCTACAGGGAGACCCTGTCTCAAAAAGACCGAAAAAAAAAAAAAATGCCGAGCAGTCCCATTTTGGCATACTGTATGATTTCCAGAGCAGTGGCGTGATGTCACCCTGAAAGGGGTGCTGTCATTTAAAAGTGAGCAAACCTGTAAACCTGTAAATGTGAGAACAGGAAAAAACCACAGCTTAGGGAGTCTGAATTTGGCGAAACACAGTCCTGTGGTGAGAGACAGCTGGGCGGGGGGAGGCTTTTGTGGAAACCCGGAAGGTCCAACACTAAGAAGCTGACATGTGAAGTTTACAGAAGGCTCCCAGGACCTCACCTGTGTAAATATGCAGTCTGTGATTACTTCTCCCTCACAACACACTTGGGAGACAGTCATCAACTAGAACAGCGGCTACCCTGGAGTATATGATTTGATGAGCACCCGGAGGGAAGAAAAAACTCTCCACACTAAATTCTGAAAAACTCTTGCTATGCAGAGAAGGGAATGTGCTGAAATGAAGACAGCTCTGGTGGACAGCGGACCCTCGTCCGTGGCTGGATCACCACCATCATAAACCATAGGGAAGACTGAGGTTCACAATTCCAGCAGCCTCTGCCCCTGTGCATATAAAAGTTTGTGTGCTGGATAGCTTTGGTGTCAACTTGACACCCCTGGGTTGAGGGCGCCTCAATTGGGAAATTGCTTTCATTGGACTGGCCTGTGGCCTTGTGTCGGGAGCCATGCTTGACAAAAGCATTGGAGAAAAGAAGACTGCCACTTTAAGAGCTTCTGAGCGCTCTGCTTCAGCGGTCTGAGCCGACAGGCTATGTCTCCATGATTAATTAGGTCTTCTAGAAACTTAGTTTCATTTCTGTCTTCGGGCACGGAGTTGGTGATGTAATGCAGCTACAACGCTGCGTCCTTAGCTACTTTCTGTTAGTAAAATATCCTTGTTGATTTCTTGGTTACCCCTGATCTGATTCCTATATAAGATCTGTTTTCCTCACAACAAGAAGCCATTCCTTGATTGATCACCTAATTGTAATAATTTATCTTCAAATAAATTCATCGTATAACTTCAAGACTTTTGTCTTGATTTCTTTCTTGTTGAAGACCCAAGTCTGGTGGGCTTGGGGGGCATTCGACAGCCGTGTCCATGAGGCACCTTCTTGATTGTTGAGTGATGTGGGAGGGCCCAGCCCACTGTAGGTGGTGCCATCCCTGGGCAGCAATGGAGAAACAAACTAGGACAGTTTGATTTCTTTTTTGTTTTATTGAGTGTGAATTTCATGCAATCATATTAGATCCCCCTTCCATACCTGATCCCCTCTTATAGCCCCCTGCTGAATGGCATGTACGTTGTCATATTTTTTACAGTCTATCGAATCAAATTTGTCCGCAGATGTCCTTCAGTGTGTATCCATTACTGGTGCCTGGTTAAGGTAGCATCACACCCATAAGGAAATCATCTGAAGCAGTTACCTCAGCTAAGGGTGGGGCTTTTTATCCACTCCCTACTTCTGTGATGCTATTTTGTCTGGCTTGAGCTTTTGTGTATCCTGTGCCATTGTGTGTTTTATCACCATTGCTGTGAGTTCAAATTAGTAATTTTCCAGCTGACTGGAAAACTGTTTCTGTGTTATCATAAACTACCTCCAGCTCTTACAGTCTTTCTGGACACTCTTCTGTGATGGACCCTGAGTCTTGGAAGGCAGAGGTTTGATATAGGTTTCCTGCTCAGGGACAAACACTCTGCAGTCTCTTATTCTCTGGTTTTCTGGGCTGATCACCAGCTGTTACATGAGGGAGCTTTGCTGGTCACGATTGTGAGATGCATTAGTATTCTTTCTGCCCCCTGTTCCATGATGTTCCCTGGAGCTATAGGTATAGATCTTGCATTGTAGATGTGTCCCTCAGGGTTGAGCATCTCACAGATATTTATTCTCTGCATTTGGCTAGTTGTGGAACTTTGTAACAGAATCAATCTGTTGCGAAAAGAAATTCCTTTGATGAGTGGTGAAAGGTACATTTGTCAGGCTAGTCAGAAGGTCTCAGACAGCGCTAATTGACCTAGTCCTGGACCAGGATGATGACAACCAAGTGGCAGGTTCTGACTAGCTACTCAGGGTAGATGGGAGCTCAGGAGCATCACAAGTCAGGGCCAGGAAGATGGCCAGCCTACAATATTTTATTGTTATTGTGCAGTCTTCTCTCTTTTCTATTTTTTTCCTGCTTTCTGTTTTGTCTTATCCATCACTTTTATGTTAATTCGCTTTTCAGTTAAGTATTTTTTTTAATTTAGTTTTGTCATTACTAGGGAACATTTTGTGTTTTTTTTGTCTTTTCACTTCCCTTTTATTCTAATCTGTTCCTCTTATTCAAAAACGTCTCTGTTCCTCTAGCTCATTTTTCTTCCTTTTATTCGTCTTTCTGTTTCTTCTATTCCCCTTTGTTACCTCCCTCCTTTCCTTATTTCATTTTTTATTAGCTCCATATTTACCCTAAATAATTTTAACTTGTGGCACATTTTGCATTAGCTATGCCATTTATGTTTATGAACATTGGTGATGGATTAGCAAGCTTCAACTGATTTTAAGTATAGTTTAGTATCTTAGATGGTTTGGTGTTGTTTCTGTTAGGGCAATTTGCTCTCATCTCTTAAGATGGAAATGTGAATTAACTCCCCAAGAGTAGGATGCTCAATAAAAAAAAATCTCCAGGTAAAATAAGAATATAAATCCAAATTAACAGATATCCAAGTCACAACACATAGTAAAAGAAACAGGAAAACGGCAGCATGACTCCCTCAAAAAAGCACAGCTCCCCAACCCCTGAAATCAAGATGCAGAAATGGGCACAATGCTGATGATTTCAAAAGTTTACTACTAAAAGTGATGAATAACCTCAAAGAGAATACTAACAAGTATATGGATTCAAAATAGGCAGATAAACTCAGCAACACAGAAGGAAAGGCCAGCAAGATAGATGGAACATCAGTAATATGGATGTGAAAAAAAGTAAACTTGACCACAATGACTCAGAATTCTGGGACATGATCAATCAAGGAACTATAACTAACAGTCCATAGGCTAGAAGGATTTGAGATACAAAATAAATGGCACAGAAAAACTACAGAATAAAATGACAGCAAAAATCTTCCCAAAGCTAGGAAAAGAAATTAACATCTATACACAAGTGTATTAGTGAATTTTCTCATAGTGTGTCAAAGTACCTCTTAGGTATTCTAACCCAATGAAATTGAAAATGAAGATTGTTTATCACAAATGCAAAAGAAATATGACCAGATAAGAATCTTTCCATGACACTATAGTCAAGATAAAAGAGCTAGAGGTAGTTGATGACCTCAAGGAAACATCCAGACAGATGGGAAGTTACTTATATGAACTTATAGCAATGGTGTCAGCATGCACAAGACCCATGCAAGATCAAACCAGACAAAATCCCAGGATAGAAGAGGAGAAATGCATAAGAAACTCCAACCTTTGCTGCGGAAATACTAACTACAGGCAACCAATAACTACTGGAAGAAGAGTTGGTTTTCCTGAAAGGTGTGATGCTAGGTAAGTTAGCCAGGCTCCAGGGGATGAATTCACATTGAAGGACATTTGGGGACAAAAACTGGCCTTAATTGGCATTAATATATATGACAGAGTGCATGAAAACTAGGGTGGGGGTGCATTAGAAGGGTGCAGAGAAAGGAAGGGATCTAAATATGATCAAATATAGTGTATGGAACTCTAAAAAAATAGAGACTAAATAACTAATATTAAAAGCTGTGAGAAGAAAGCCCCAACTCACCAAAAAAGGCAAATAACATCAGAATGAATAACATTACATCTCAAGGCAACACCTCTAGAAGGCAGCAAAGCAGAGTTCAAGATCATTTAAGTCCTGAAAGTAATTGGCAAGCCAAATTTCTATATACAATACATTATCTCTTAATATTGATAGAGAAATATGGCTATTTCAACACAAATATAAGCTAATACAGTTCTTAGTCACTTCATTATGACAGTGCTGTAAAAGATACCTGAAAGGACAATAGACACAGAGTAGGAAGGAACACAGTCTCAATAATAAGAACACAGAAAGTAATAAATTTCATAATAATACAGGAACAATGGTGATCTAGGAAAGGATACATCATAGTCAACATAATAAACCAGCAAACCCAAAGTATTATAAGGGCACAAAGAAAATAGCAAACTCATATGCACACCATATACATAAGTAAATAGAAGAAATTATTAGAAATAAAATATAGACATTTGGGACACAAATTTGACTGCATAGGCCTTAATATGTATGACAAAATGCATGAAATATGGCACAAGGGATGGAAATATAGGGGTGCAGACAGGGGAGGTGATCTAAATATGATCCAAGATGTATAGTGTGAAATGCACAATAATTCCATAAAAATTAAAAAGAAAATGTAAAGATTATGTGAAGAAAGCACAGATTCTGGCTTTGTAAATAGCTCTGTGAATTAGGTGATTTCTAAAGAAATGTATTGTCTACTTCATGGACTTGTGTTAGCAGTTAAGTTAATATATGCAGCATACTCAGGCAAAATGAGGGAAGTCAAAACTGTTCATAGGAGTTAGAGTTGTCACCACCATCATCACCGTCACCATCATCATCACCATCACCACCATCATCACCGTCATCACTGTCATCAATGTCACCACATTCTATTGTATTGGGCTGCTGCCATCACAAAACAAGTAAAACATATATCACAATCTAGGAAATTCCTATGCCATTCACTTTGCAGCCATTGCCAAATGAACAGATTAGTGGAGAGCTTTTCCTATGCATTGTGTTTTGTAACAACTCAGGCACATTTTCATGACTGTTAGGTGTATCCTGGTGCTCATGTTTTTTCTGTCCATCTAGTAGGTTATATAGTAGACCATGGAGAGTAAGTATGAAAGTCTTCTTGACTTCTCTTGAACTAGAGCACATTACTGCTCGCATATCATGAGTTATAACTGTAAGAAAATAGGAAGCAGGAGAAGAGATGAGATTTGACTTCAACAGACTAAGCAGGTTTGTTTAGGCAGAGAATAGACCTGAGAGGGCAACTCCTCATGGCCCGGGATCCAGAGAAAGTGATTGTCTTTCTTAGAGACTCAGGGTTTTTATATTATTCCTTTCAGGGAGGGGCTTGTGGTTGGTGTTGTGTCATACATGGAAGGCAGTTGGAGGGTTGTGATCATGTGAGGTTCATTCAGAACCTAATATTTCTCCATCAATAACAGTCTTACGGCTTCACTAATAGCAAATGAAGCTGAGAAATAAGATGCCCATAGGGCTGGGGAGAAGCTCATTCAATAAAGCGCTTGCCTCACAGGATAAAGTCCTGCCGTCAGTCCCCAGCTCCTATGGAAGAAGTTTTCATACCATTTGGAATCCAAGTACTGGTCTCGGTGAGAGATTCTGACTCAAGAAATAAGGCAGATGGCTCTGGAGGAACAGCACCCGAGATTCTCAGTCTCTGTATCATGCACACCTGAGCATACACCTGCATACAGACCTGGACACACGCATGATCACGTATACTTGCATGCACACAAACACACACAGAGGTGGGGAGGGTAAGATGCCTATCCAGGTGTCCCAGGAGTTCTCCTGCCTCCACCTACCCAGTACTTAACAGTTACACGTTATTGAAACGATGCACACATATATTGTCAACAGCCATGCTTTTCTACCACATTGCTGAGGACATAAAATTTTGAATAAAGGCAACAGTGGATAGAAAATGTGTATCTGTGGAATGGAGATGTTTTTTGGAAGAAATGAGAAATACAGGAAGCCAAGAGGGGGGAAAAGTGCATGAATTCCTGTTTTTCTGATAGGCTGTGGAGAAATAGCACAGAAAAGATACCATGAGCATCTAAAACCCTGCAAAAGGAACAGATTGGACTGTACATGTTTGTATCATCCGCCCCAGGGAGCACTTAGCATCACAACAGATGTGACCCTTAAGGAAGTACAAATGAAAGTGGGCCAGGCTCACAATTGGTCTGGACTTTGAAGCCCACACTACAGAATGAGCCAAAATAGAAGTGGGAATGTCAAGAGATGTTGGCTCAGGCCTAGTAGAACTGAGGTTTGGAAAAAGGAAAGCCCTTTGGACATATCCAAAGCAGGGTTATGTCCAGATAGGAAAAAGATGCTATGTTTCATTTGTAGTTAGAAATCATCACACATCTCATCCATGGTTTTAAGCTGAGGTAGAGGAACCAGGAAGAGGTGACAAATCATTGAACACTGCATGTTTCTTTAGGGACTGGGGCTGTGGCTTCCCTAGAGCACTTTCCTAGCATGCATGAATCCCAGAATTTGATCCCCAGCATTTTGTTAACTAGATGTAGTGGGTCAAGCCTGCAGCCCCAGTACTCAGGGGCTAGAAACAGAAAGAGCTCAGGTTCAAGGACATTCCTGGATATATACTGAGTTTGAGACCATCCTGGGATGCATGAGATCCTGTCTCAAAAAAGAGATGTTTAAAAAATGTTACTGTTTGCAGAGTTCCAGGGGTCTGGTTAGCTGCATCGCTTTTGAGTTTTGTTTATGTTACTGTTTTATCATCTCTCATCTTTCATCTTGTGCTTTTTTCAACCAGATTTTCTGTCTAATATTTTAAACCATTGATTTTTTGTTATTTTTCAATATATTGGTTCAATTATATGGACAATTGATAAACAAAAATGGATATTTAAAATATGTCCATTTGTTCAATTTTCAATGTAAAAGTCTGGGTTTCATGATAGAAAGGAGAGGTTGATATATTATATATATAATTTTTCTTCAGACAAATATATTAACACTTTATAAAGCTACATTTTATTTTGGAAAAATGAAAAGTCAGTGTTAGTAATATACTTAGTAATATACTGTGTATATCAAGTGAAGTCCTATTTGTTTATATGTGTCTAAACTCTTGCTATGCACTCATACACAGCCTGGTACCATTGGTAACACTTCTCACCATTTTGACTGAACTCTGCTCTCATTGGGATCAATAATGTTACAGTTTCAGATATTTTGCTATCAGTTGTCTAATGTGTGTTCTGACCTTCTTTAAACCCAGTAGTTATAAGATATATTTAAATGGTCATAGTAAATAGAAAGAATAAAAGGTATTGTTATTTTCTAGACAATTGTAAATATTGGCTATGTAATATCTCTTTGTCAGCAATGGTGAGATTTCCTTTTATTTGCAAAATTTGTCCCATAGTTCTTTCTAAAATGAGAAAATATGCATGAATAATAAGCTGTCATCTGTAAGAAAGATTTGGAGCACAACTGATTAACTGGATCAATAGTTACTCTTTTTATTATTTTGGCTGAATAAAAGATGGTAATAACCACATGTATCCACAGTGGCCTCTTTCTACATAATCTAACATTTCCATTAACTTCATGGGTCCACAGTGGTCTCGCTTTATGTGATCAATCATTTCCATTAAACTATGTATGTCCACAGTAATCAATCATTTCCATTTATTATATTCTGACCTTAAAAGAGATCAGTTTTATTAGCATTTTGAAGGCTCCGTTTTCTATATTTGTTCCTGGTACACCTGGTTTTTCCATAGAAAAGAATCCTAGTTATCCTCCCATTCAGTACATTTCAAAATACTGACTTGATAGCTGTTCCTAGCTTTGCAATTTGAAACTCCTGATGAAAATAAATCTTATTTGGAGGTGTAGTTTATTTCACTATATTTTAAGTAACTAGAGGAACAGTTATTTAGATTGAAGTCCAAACACATTTCCCCTGTGGAGTAATGACATAGGTTCATATCCTAGGACATAGAAAAATAAGATACTCCCAAATGCACTGACTTGTGTATAAAAGGACACCCATATTGCTGCTCTGGGTTCACTACAAATTATCACTACTGTTAATTAAAATGATATGGCAAAAGTTTTAAGCAGTGAACACGACCTTTGAGCCCATGGTTGAATTATTCACTATAGTCACCGATTCCCTCTCCTTCATTCTTCATCTTCATGCAGTCCTAATCTTATTAGTGGGTTATTTCTGGAAGTTAATAGGTTTTAACTATTGTAGTATGGAGATGGTTCAAAGATCACACAAATGCACCTCAGTCAAGTCAGTAGAGGTTTTTCCTTTTTATTCATGTAAATGCAGCCTAAATTTAAATAAATTACCCAAAACTTGGGTTAATAACCACCTATGTAATGAAGACTTTTCTAAGTTAGTTACATTTTCGAAGATGATGTGATAATCTTCTCAGAACTTTAAATTACTTTGAAACTATGAAATATCATTTCTTTGTGCCTATAACAAAAATATTCAAATACACGAATGACTTTGAAGAGTCTATACAAATCCACTAAAGCCCCCAGCATGCCTTCAGTTACTATAACCTGCATTTATTAATCACCAACAATGCATTAAGTTGTATGTTAGCTGCAATAGATGATAATGAAGATTTATGTTTTGACAGAGTATAGAGTAGAGAGACAGACAAACCTGTGAACATGTCTCAGTAGAGTGGAAAGAATTCTAACAAAGCCACCAAACCGTCCTGGTGTGACATGAACTGAAGAGTGTCAGACCGACGAGGACAGAGAAAAAGGGGAAGGAAGGGTGGGTGGCGACAGACTGATCTGTATGAATTGTATGAACGTGCAAAATTGTCTAAAAAAATTTTTAATTAATAGAAAGTTTATGTTGTGTGATGCGATGAAGAATTAATGATAGAATGAAGGACAGGCCATTGTCAAGAAGTCTACCTTGGGCAATTGTTAAAGTCACTAATTTTATAGCATGAAATCTATAAAACAACAAACAGGTATCTTCAAATGTCATGCCCATATTGATTCAATGCTGTTTATGGTTTTATTTTGTTTTCCTTAGCTGGAGAAATCTCTGAGATTTGCTCAGAATCCACGGATTTTCTGTGCCAGGACAAGAAGTGCATTGCATCCCATCTCGTTTGTGACTACAAGCCAGACTGCTCCGATAGATCTGATGAAGCTCATTGTGGTGAGTATAATTGCCTGTGAGGAGGCCGGGTCAGCTTTTTCTGAGCAGAGTAACAATGACATTGAGGGCTCAGGAGAAATGTTCTTTTGAGGGATACAGAGATGGATCTGTGCATAAAGCACATGCCATATTATGAGGACCTGTCTGAATCCCCAGAATCTGGTGGCATGCATGTCTGTAATATCAGTGTTTCTGTGGGTAGATTGGAGTCAGGCACAGGAGAATCCCTGGAAGCTCACTGGCCAGCTAACCTAGCATATGGAGCAGAAAGAAAAAAAAAGAGACGCTGCCACAAAGAAGCTGGAAGGTGATTACCAACACCGAGGTTGTCCTCTGACCTCCACACAGGTGCTCTGGTATAGGCACACTGGAATTCACACACAGGAATGAGAGAACACACGTGCATTGTGATACTCCACAATGATAAATAATAATACTAATGTGCTTTTATGTGTAGGAATAAATGTACTCACCAAAACATTTTCCCCAACTTTTCTGCAGAAATATCCGAATGTCAGCCTTCTCATTGTTTTTACTTCCATGCAGAGAAGTCTATTGAATCATCTTACAAAAAGTCCCCGCAATATGCTCGAGCAGATCTGGGGAACATTCAGAACTAAAACACCCCCAAATTGGACTTACTGTCTACATTTTATACTAGCTTGATTTCTCTTACCAATTCCTATTTTCCAAAACATAGTTGACTTTATAAAACTAAAAACAAACATTATGTAAATATCAATTCATTAACTTTTTTTTTTTTTTTTTTTTGGTCTTTTTGAGACAGGGTCTCTCTGTAGCTCCAGCTGTCCTGGAACTCACTATGTAGACCAGGCTGGCCTTGAACTCGTGGAGATCTGCCTGCCTCTGCCTCCCAAGTGCCGGGATTAAAGACGTGCGCCACCACGCCCGGCCTCATGAACTATTATTATCAATTATATTGCACTAGAAGAAGAGCACCAAAAGGTTTTCATTAGTTTTTCAATACAAGGTAATGGAACTGACTCTTTAACGTATATACAACTGCAATTTAAAACCACAAAATATGCCAAAATCCAATTTTATTCATGTGTCTTACTGTTGGGCTTCTACACAGAATCCCACAACCCTCCTTTTCTGAAAGAGGTTCTTGCTGAAGAGCCCCGATTGACCTCAAACTTCTGATTGTCATGCCTCAGCCTTTGAGTGCTGTGGGCTAGACCTGTGCCCCTGTGCCTGGCTCTATGTGGGACCTTTCTCACCATTTGTTTCCACAATTCTCAGGATTGAACCTAGGGCCTTGTACATGGTACGCAGACACCCTGCCACTGAGCTACACCTCCAGCTCATCCACACAGAATCTTCAACTCTATAGGGTGCCTTATGGTTTAAACTTATGGTTTACTACAAATAAGCTCCTGCAGAAGCTAGTGGCCTCACCAACAGCTTCATTTTTTATCTTCCTTTAGTGAGTTAGTAAGTCAACTTGGCAGGTTATTTCTGAACAATAATTAAAATGATTTGGGGGACTGAGCAGGCTGTTCCATGATGGGTTCTTCCTGTTTAAACACTTTAGTTTCTCCATCTTAATTCATATTGAAACTCATCCTCTATGGCTATTTCATGTGACATGAGCCTCACATACCATGACAGCCACACAGAATAGTCTTCTTACAAAGAACTGGCTTCTGCTAGAATTGGTGCTCCAACAGTGACCATTCCAAAAGCCTTGGGAAAACCAAAAGAGTTCATCTGACTTAGCCTCATATAACACAAAATGTTGCATGCAACCCATTCTGATAGCCAGCCAAATAACAGTCCAGTCTAGATCAAAAAACTCTGACTTTACAGGACAATAAGTCCTACACTGAGAGGGACTTGGGAGACTGAATGTTGACCTTCTTAGAGGCAGGGTACCACAGAAGCAGATTTATTTATATTTTTCAGCTTAGCATCATTTTTATTCCCAGGGATCTAACAGTGGCAATGATTCTTCATTTTCTTTTTTAATCATTTTGGGTGTATTTATTTTTCAATGCTATAAAATAAGTAGAACAAAAAACTGAAGTCATTTAAATCATTTTAAGTATAGAGTTTAACTGATGTTAATCACCTTTATATTGTTAAATGGCCATCTTGATTATCCATCTCTAGGTGGAAACTTACAAAATATTCATGAAATTTTAACTCCCTGATATCACAGACCATGGAAACCAGCATTCTGTTTTCTCTGTGAATCTGAGTATAGTATGTACCTCACTTTAGGTAGACTCACATGGCATATGTAATTGATTGAAGGGAAAAAATCCCTGAATCATGTTCATATAAAAGGTTCTAATGGATAGTATTCTAATTTCATTTCTGTTGCTATGACAAAGCCCTGACAAAAAGCAGCTTAGGGACAAATAACACTTTATTTTAGCTCACAATGCTAGGTCACAGTCCATCACTGTGAGGAAGACACGGCAGCAGGAGCTGAGACAGCTGGTTCATCACAGCCACCGTCAAGAGCAGAGAGAGAAGGAGCTTAGGCAGGCCCAGAGCTCCACCAGCTTCCTCTTCTCTGTGCAGTGGGAGTGTGTTTCCCACACCAGGCTGGATCTTCTAACCTAGTTTAACTTAACAAAGATTCTACTCCACTGACATGCCCAGAGTGCAATCCACTGTAGACAATCTTTCTTTGAGACTCTTCTTGGGTGCTTTTGACTTTGTGTCACGCTGACGTTTCAATCTAAACATTACAGATACCACATTGTCTTCCTTTGATTTAACACATGAATTGAAAGTATTTGTGCAGATGTAGAATTCTTCCGTATATTTATATTCATAGTATGTGCCACGAACAGAGAATTGAGCATATAAATATGTATAAGACATTATTTTAGGCTTCAAAGACTCAATTTGTATTATGAAAAAATATTCAAGTGAAAAGAATATTAAATGTAATGGGATTTTTTTCTATACAAGTTGTTTGTGAATGAAGTTTCCTAGTTAATTTTTAAATTATAACAAATGCTATCAATAAGTTTACCATCATCTACCTCAGAATTACAAATGGAGGATTGTGTGTGTGTGTGTGTGTGTGTGTGTGTGTTGTGACATGCACATGTATGTGTACACAACATACAGTCTTAAATTCCTTTATGTTTTGGCTTTCAGTGTGAACAGTGCATATTTTCTCTTTGCTTCACTTAGAGGACTAAGACAGACATATGATTTTTACCTTTTCCCATAAGTACTTGAGGTATTGATAATGAAATCATACATGGGTAATCTTGGTGTTCAAACCAAAGTCACTTATATGCTCGTGTCTGATTAATGCTATCCACAGTTTTAAGGAATT
>NW_008357047.1:934341-937935 GCF_000622305.1 Nannospalax galili
CAGAACACATAGCTAGGGAATATGCCAAATTTGCAAATTGATTTCACCAAGATTTCATATTAATGGTCTTGTGTATGCATTGCAAGTATTAAATCTGGAGTCTTTCAATAAGATGGATAATTTGCTCTGAGAACTGAATAAATGAAAATTTTCAAAATGATATTTAGGGAAATACATGGAATGTATTGACCTTTGGGATTATTAAACTGAAGTCTTTATTTTGGCTAAAACCCTCACCTGCAGGCAATTATTTAAAATCTCAGAGATTCATTTTCCTCATCTGTATGGTAGAAATAATGTCATCTATCTTGTAGAGTGTTGTAAGAATTAAATCAATATACTGAATTAGGTGAAATATTTATTCATTTGGTATTCTGGGAGGAGTAATATTGACACCTTCCAACATTATTTTTACCTTCCTTTGAAAAATTTCAATCATAGTTAATGTTTCACGTGTCCTTCACAGTACAGAAATATAGCTATTCTTCATAACTCGGCCATTACTATAGGCTAAGAACAAATATAAAACTCTGTATCTCTCCCTCCTGTTTCAGAAATAGATGATATGTAATAACTGAGATGCTTTTCTTTAAAAAAATAGTAATTATTTCAGAAAGTCTGCCACCTTTTCATGGAAGAAACTTCTCATTTACTCCCTGTATTCACTGAGCTAGGGATTGGCAGTATTAAGATCAAGTGTTTTCTTTTTCACTTTACATCACAGATGTGAAGAATTATTCAGCCATAGCATGATTTTTCACTCAGTCCAGATTATTTGAAATCTTGCTCAATGCATGGTGATAATAGTTAATCATATTTTTCACTTAAGAGAGCATGGATATTCCTGTACCATGCATTATGGTGGGTTAAAGTCAGGAGAATTTGTGGACATAAGGTCCACAAATAACTGACTATGGAGCTATCTCTATGCTAATAAATATTTATACTGATAGCACTGCCACATGGTCAACAACTGTATGATTAGGAAAATGGCTATTGTTTAAAAGAGCATTAGTAATGAGTTAAGATCGTTTAAAGGATGTGACAAAGACATCCACTGAAAAAGATTTTTTTTATAAAATAATTGCTATTTTGAACATAAAGATACAGATGCAGTATCAAACAATATCACAGTTTCCATTTCTCCCGCCTTTCAATGGATATTTACTGAATTAGTTGTATCAGATACAACACAGCTCAGAAATTCTAAGTAATAATTTGGAAATATTTATAGTAACTCAAAGCTAAATAGCAATTAAGATGACAATACCATATAAAAAACAGCCTTCCAAGTAAACTTAAACAACTGTACGTTCTGCTAAGTGCCTCACACATATTAAGAATTAATGTGGTCTGGAGAGGGAGAGCTGGGATTTGAATTGGTTATTCAAGGCTGAGTTTGATGTAACCTGAAATGGAAAAAAGAAGATGTATTCATTAAGAAACCTAGAGCAGACATTCTAGCCCTGCCTGTCCTGTGCTGCACCTGCTAGGTACCTATTTATTCCTCTATGTTTCATAAAATGTAACTCTCATATTATTTGCTGAAACATCCTGACAACCCATAGCAAAAACCCTATCCAAACTTTTACAAAAGAACAAGAGGTCAAGAAGACCATGTCGAAATTTGGGGATGGAATCTACCTCATAAGGAAAAAGTAAGGAATAGGGTAAAAAAGTTCTTTGTTTCTTTCTTTTTGGTACCTTGAGTCTATTTGATGCATTGAGTCTATTGGATACATTGAGCACTTTGGATACATTGAGTACATTGGATACATTGAGTACACTGGGTACATTGAATACATTGGGTATATTGAGTACATTGGGCACCTCCTGCAACTGTGAATGAAGAAGAAGGGGAAAGGATGATCCACAGGAAAGGCTGCCTTTGCATCATAGCCCCTGACTCAAACTGGCAACTTCCAGATATTTTTTAAATTGAGATAAGTTAATTCCTGTGGGCCTAAAGCTATAATAAGTTGGGTTTTTAGGTGCTTGTAACCAAATGTGTTTCCGTTCATTTCCATTGTATAGTGCAAGAAGTCTAAGTGCTCTCCAGCTCTTGTCAAATAATTAATTGTTTAGCTTAATACTATAGCAAAAGTCTAGAATAGTGTGGACTCCCGCCTTTCAAGCCTGCTGTCCTCGGATTGCTGGCTTCTTACAGAATTAGTCCCTGATGTAATTTGTTTTAGAACTTTGCAGACCTATCCTAAGAATGGGGAAAAAAACCACCCACATTTTTCTTCCTTCTGGTTTCTTTTTAAGAAAAAGGCAAACTTCTCTTCCACAGTAACTGCCATTGTCTAGATTTTCATTCCAAGACTGTTCCTAAACTAGCGAAGACTGGAAAATGAGGGTTAACATCACACGCAGTTGAATCATGAGCCACCTGCAGAGGTGAGGAAGAGACTGTTTTACCTTGACATAAACTCTGAGTGAAAAAGGGGAATAGTCAGACTAAAAACTTCTGTCTGAAGCAGTACAGGGAAAGAATAGCTGATAAAACAGTAATCAACTACCAGAGAAATATTTTTTTAAAGAGAGATGTAAGTTTAAGAATATATGTTTTAAATAAAGTCAGTTTATTTTAAAGAGATGATCTTCTGAAAACTTTGGAGTTGAGACAATTGTGAAGATGAGACAGATTTCAGCCTAAAAATACTTTATATCCAAGTAAAGGTTATTGTGTTCAAGACTAGAGATTTGTAAGCATATTTTACATAGTGTGAAAAATGGAATATTTTAAGTATGAGAAAATAACAGAAGAACAGTGTTAAGGATGATTAATGTGGCTTGAGTTTGTAAAGTAGGTAGAAGGAAGCCTACTCTAAAAACAAGTTCTACAAATAAACCAAGGGCTTGATGCAGCATGCTTCTCGTGAAACTTTAAAGAAGGGACTAGACTCAACAAATTCTCCAAGAAAGAGCATTGAAGTACTTGTTAACACGATGGGTTAGGGATTGAAGAGTGTGGAATAAAAGGTGAAAAAGAGACGAGGGCTGGAGAGATGACTCAGTAATTTAAAGCACTGGCTGCTCTTGCAGAGGACCAGGATTCAGTTCCCAGCATGCGTGGTGTGGTTAACAACCATCTTTAATCCAGTTCCAGGCGATCTGATGCCCCACTCTTCTGGCGTCTGCCAGAAAATAATCTCACAATATAATCTCTCAAAAATAATCTCACAGAGTAGGATGCACTTTGAGAGGTGAACATTGAGGTTTGAAAATGATAGTTGCATGTTCTAGGTGGAATGTTCCAGAAGTTAGTCTGCATTTCATCATGGATGTAGATTTGCAGGTCCTTTGTTTAAAAGTCTATGGGAAGGTCACCTGAGAACATATAGAGTGAGAAAACTCCAAAGAAGTAAATGCAGGTTGTAATGAAGAGGGCAGATTGATGCAGGTGAAAATTGTGAGAGTGGAAAGGGAAATGACTGTAACACTGACACGAGAACGTGTGTGACCTGACGAAGAGGAGCTGTGGAAGAGGAATAGAGTTGGGATGGGGAGTTGATATAAGGGGCAAAGATTAGTCTTAGAAAAGAGAAAATGGAATGTGCCATTAAAGTAGAGAGAACGGAGTGTAGGAAG
>NW_008357047.1:938209-972938 GCF_000622305.1 Nannospalax galili
CTTCTTCCAGTCTTTAAGGATAAGAGGAAGTCATGCTTAAAGTAGTAAAATGATGATAGTGTGAAATTCATACCAATTCAGAGCACTGAGTATGAACTTTAAAGTTCTGCTTGCTGTATGTTTGATATCCATTTAACACCATAGCCTATTTTCTGATTAAGATTTAATATGCTAATATTAGCTTTGGGTTAAGAAAAAGCTATGACTGAGGAAAGTTTGAAAATAATGTGAAATGTTATCTGTTTGAAAGAAAGGAAATATCAATGGCTATCTCAGTTGATTCATACTGATTAAGTAAACAATAACTCATTCTCTGTGTCACACAGTCAGGTGTCAAAGGAATGATCAAATGGAAGCCTGGATCTCAGGGTGTTACTTTAGAACTATTCACACATGACTGCTGGACTTTCAGTGATCAACCATTAAGTTTTCTCATTGTGAACAGTTTAATTTTCATGAGTTTTCAATCAATAATTTTAGAAGAGAATGTCTTTCATTCCTTAGTGGCCAGCTGAGAAATCTGTTCCAGCAATACCCAAAGGGGCTTGTACCCAGCAGGCCTTAGTGCATTCGCAAAGGCATCTCTCCTTTCATAGATGGTTTGGCTTGGCCTGTGCTGTTCAATCAGCAGGCTCAACCACGGGATTGCACCAAGACACCGGATGCTATTTGTTCATTCAACCAGAATTATCCATATCACTGTCACGATATGTTTGTGTGTGTACATAGACTTGAAATCTGCAAGCAGTAGAGCAGATTCTGTAAGTAAAGCACCTCTTTACAGTATGAGGATCTGAATTTGAATCTCAGAATCCATGCAAAGCTGGGAACAGTAGCTTGTGTCTGTAATCTCAGTGCTCCTGAACTCAGATGAGAGGCAGAAACAGGAGAACTCCTGAAACCTCCCAGGCCAGCTAACTGACTTGTATAAAGGTAAACAGTAAAGAGGCCCTGTCTCAAACAAGATAGAAGGCAAAGACTGACACCAGAGGTTGTCTTCTGACCTCTACACACATGCCATGGCATGAGCAAGCCCCACTCACTCACACATCATGCACACGGATGCATACATGGTAAACTCAAAAAAACATTAAAAATTAAAAAAAAGAATTAACAATAGTACTAATACCAATTTTAAACCATCAGAAAAATAGTGGGCATTGAATGCTGTATCCATTTCCTGAAGCACTAATGAATCTTTTTGTTTCACTAGGATACTATACAAGCACTCCAGGAAGCTGCAATTTTGAAACAGCCTCAGGAAACTGGACTGCAGTCTGTGGACTCACACAAGATCCTGAAGATGATTTAGACTGGGCCATTGGCAGCACAGTTCCTACTGAAGCCCTAAGTCCAGCCTCAGACCATACGCCAGGTAAATGCAGCAGCATAACCAGCTCTGGCAGTCCAGAAGGTTCAGAGCCTGCTTTCAATCAAAGGTGTGAATGTTCCCTCAGGGAGCACTTAGCAGGCTAAAGAAGGTCTGGTCCCTTTTAACTCCTGAAATGCTAACTGCACTTAGAGCTAGCATTGCCATGAGGAAGCTCATGACTCATATCTTTTTAAAGATTTTGGTTTTTACTGATGTGTATGTGTGTGTTTGTGGATATGTGCATATGAGTGCAGGTACTCATGAGGGTCAGAGGCATTGGAGTCACATGGAGCTGGGGTTCTAAGCACTGGTGAGTGAACTCAGGGCCTGTCAGAGCACTGAGTTCACGCACAGAGCCATCTCTTCTGCACCCCCATGACTCATTTCAAGAAACCTGTAGATTTTATTTACTCTGTCCTAAAAATGTTCTTAAATCCCTTTGTTACTTTTCTCATTTCCGTGACAAAACACCAGGCAGAAGCAATTTAAGGAAGGGACTGTTTGTTTCTGCTCGTGGTGCCTGGGGATTTCTGTCCATCTTGGTGGAAAAAACGTGATGACTAGAGCGACTCTGTCCATATGACTGGGCACATGGTGTAATGTCGCATCACAGGGGCGGACTGGAAGCAGACTAGGAGCAGAAGCAGGCCAGAATATAAATAACCTTTAGGATCACCCAAAATGACCCACCTTCTTGAACAATGCCTCACCTCCTCAAGGTTCCATAACTTCTCAAAATAGTGCTACCAGTTGGGACCAAGTTCTCAGTAGCATGAGACTGTGAGGAACGTTTCATATGCAAACAGTATCAGTCTCGGATGGGATGCGTGGCCTTTCAGATAAATGGAGGAAATAGGCAGTGTATACAATTGGCTATGATAAGCATTCCCCTGCTGTCACAAGGTCAATTATTGACCACCAAGTTCATCTCTGTCATTTGGATACAGAGGTGACAGAGGGAAAAATTTGTCTTGGAATGATGAGTGAGCATCAACAGTGTCTTGGTAAGTTTCTGCTTTCTTCTCTGAGCTTTGGGGTGAAGGCTGTCTTAATGGCTTTATTCTCAATAGATTCGAGTACAGGTAATCTGGAAATCATGCTTTTACTTAGCTGTCTTGGTGGGTGAACTCCTTATGTATCTATGGTTTTTTGGTAATAAAATGTATTTTTTAGGGGCAAGAAGTAGCCTGAGATATTTGGTATGGTTCATTAGTCCACATGGGAGGTGTTTGGGGAGACATTAACATTTAAATGGGTGAACTGTGAGTAGAAGAGAAGACTGAGTCCTACTCTCCAGTCAGGTGACAGTCTGAGCTGAACAAAAACAACCAGCTTCTTCAGGGAAGGGAGAGCCCTCAGTGGACTGTCTTTTGACTTCACCTTTGCCATGAGCTTTCCTGGGACTTCAGGCTGCTGAACCCATTTTTATTTTATGTGTATGACTGTTTTGCTTGCATGTATGTAAGGGCATTATAATGCCCTACAGAGGCCAGAAGAGTGTGTCAGATCCCCTGGAACTGAGATTATAGATTGTTGTTAGCTACCATGTGAATGCTGGGAAGAGAACCCAGGACCTCTGGAAGAGTAGACAGTGCTCTTAACTGCTGAGCCGTCTCTCCAGCCCCAAGTTCTGAAATATTTTAAGAGCAGATTTTAGTCATAGTATTCTGATTTGGAGAGTATTAACACTTATGAAATTATATAACAAACTATTGCATTAACCATAGATGTCTTCACTACGGGAAGCATCACAAAAATGAACAGGCATTCAGAGGGAATGTTTTTATGTTGATGATAATTTCTGCAATTTTTCTTTGAGAAAATGTAGGAAGTATGTTGCTTTTTGTTTGGGCTGTTATACTCCAGAAAATACCATAGGAAGTACGAGTCTTTAGATACTACCAACTGCAATGTTCCCCTCATCTGAAGGACTCTACACACATTCCTGTTAGTCTAATACCGATAGCATAAAACTATGGTCTCCTTGGCTGCATAAGACAGAAGTATAGTCAATAGATACGAGAAAGGTCACATCAGAGTTCAAAAAGACAAGAGTGACCAATGATGCCTTCTAATGAAATAATTAATTACTATTCATGAGAGCATTTTTTCTTTATTGAACTTTTATAGCTTGTATAAATTCATCAGAGTACACAGGAGAAGTTTCAATCTGGCTATTTATACAATATTGTCTAAAAATGTGTTATCCACAGATGAAGGAACATAATCTTTCTGACAAGATACTGTTACCCTCCCTGGTAATCAGTATTGAGACTGTATATTTTCAGAGTGCTCTCTTCAAAGCAGCCTGATTATGTCATCTTGATGCAAGAATATGTCTCGGTGAACTTATTTAGGCATCTCTAAGACAATGAGCTGATAAAATGTAAGGGCATTAATTTTAACCCTCTGGGAAACATAAAAATATTTTAAAGGCCAACAGATTTAAAGAGTCTATGGTATATTTCTAAGCACATGGCATTGCTGTTAATTAAAGCTGTATTAATGAACCTTCACTTAATGATACCACCATGAAGAATTACCGAATTAGGGGCATAAGGAGGCTCCTTTCAGTGCTCATCAAAGGCCTATTTATGAACTCTTTTAGAGACATTTTATAGTTGTAAAGAGGAACTACAAGCTTAAACCTCTCCTCCTTAATATAAACATGAGTAGCATTTGCTTTTAATATATATCAGACTTAAGAACAAAAATGACATTAGCATGACTTGACTTAATAGAGGCATAACATACAAGAATGTGAATACTTTTTCTTGGTTTCTTTTTCTTTATAATACTATTTTCTTTTTAATGATATAACCGACCTTATGCAGAGTTGAACCATAAATTCCAATGGGCTAGAAATCACAACTTCTGAAATTTATATATTCCCCTCTAGCATTTAAAATAAGATGTACTCACACTTGAGAAGGTCATATGTCCTTGGTCCAGCCCCATCTGTATTGTTGCAACCTTGTGGTTTTGATTAATGAATAAAATTGGCATTTCCTTAGTTTCTACAAAATACTGTGAACTCTCTTGGGATCCAAATATATGAGCTAGTTAGTACTGGGATGTGGTGTGCTTCCTGACACAACTCACATACTTAACATTGTGCGTTTCTATTTTCAACACCCCAGGTTGTGAATATTACCCATTAATCTTAGTGCTGAGATGTGGGCATGTGTATAGCAGCACTTATCTTTTTGACTGTTGAGAGAGTGTCTCATGCAATCCCATTGGATTTGGAACTGACCATAGCTGAAGACAAGTCAGATGAGAGCACACAGAGGCGACCATCGCTAAGACAATGAGAGAAAGAAAGGCCAGTAGAAACTGGATATGATGCTTTGATTAGGATCTCATATCCAGGATTGAGAGAAAGTAAACATGTGCTGTTTGAGCTACTCATGCAGTGATATTTGCTTTTGGCTGCCCTAGGGGACTAACAAGAATATCAAGAAAATTCAAAGAATTCTTCCATGTAATTCACTAAGAAACAGCATTCGGAATCCCCAGGAGAGCTGGGAACAAGGATGAGTATTTCCTGAAATAAGCATTGTTTTCAGCCCAACTGCTCACAAAAGTAGCTTTTCTCTCAGGATACAAATTAGAAAACTGCTGTGCAGAAAACTGATCACCTGCCTGGGAATGAATGGTCATGACATAATTATAGCCTGGGACAGAGACAAACCCATGCTTGAGGTCACAAAGGATCCACATTATAACAGAGTTTTAAGGGAAATAAAAATAACTTTTCCCAGGGCTGGAGAGATGGCTCAATGTTTAAGAGCACCGACTGCTCTTGCAGAAGACCTGGGTTTGAAACCCAGCATCCACATGGTAGCTAACAATCATACATTTCAGGGAAATCCTACACCCTCTTCTGACCTCTGCAGGCATTGCACAATTGAGGTGCACTCACATACATGCAGGCAATGTACTCACACACATAAAATAAAAAATAATAAATAAAATAATTTTTAAAAATAACTTTTCCCGGGCTGGAGAGATGGCTCAGTGGTTAAGGTCACTGGTTGTTCTTGCAGAAGACCTGGGTTCGAATCCCAGCACCCACATGGCAGCTAACAGCTGTCCACAACTCCAGTTCCAGGGGATTCAATGGCCTCTTCTATCATCTGAGGGCATTGCAGGACATGGGTACACTTACCTGCATGCAGGCAATACACTCATACACATAAAATAAAAATCATAAATAAAATATTTAAAAAACAAATAATGACTTTTCCCAAGAATAAAAACTTAAGTCATGGGCTGGAGAGATGGCTCAGTGGTTAAGAACACTGGTTGTTCTTGCAGAAGACCCAGGTTTGAATGCCAGCACCCACATGGCAGCTAACAACTGTCCATAGCTCCAGTTCCAAGGGATCCGACAGACTCTTCTGTCCTCCGCTGGCATTGCATAAAACAGGTGCACTTACCTACACCCAGGCAATACACACGTACACATAAAAAAAATGAAAAATAAAACCTTCAGTCATTCATTGCAGTTTGATTCTATGACTACCCTTGACCTTGACCCAAGGTTGACAAAAAAAGAATATTATATATTTTTGTATATTATGTATTTATATATAATAATAATTTTGAATATCATTTATGTTAGAAGATGATAAATACTATTGGGGAAAAAAGGAAATGCATATGTGGATATGGTGTATAAATGGAACATTATTTAGCATTTAAGGGAAGATCTCATTTTCAGGAGCATGGATTAACCTGCAGGGAGTAAGCCAGACATAAAAAGTAGCTTACTGCATAGTTTCATGTATAGGAAGACTCTGACAAGAAAAAAACTCAAGAAAACTCAGATACTTAGACCCATATAATAGGACAGTGTAGAACAATTTTCCAGGACAGTAGAAATGGGGAAACGGAACAAGAAAGGCCACAGAATTACAGTCATATAAAATAAATAGACCTAGAGATCGAATATGCAAATGACAAACACAATTTGATATTTTATCTTATGCAGGAAATTTTGCAAGAACAGGTACCTTGATGAAGCTCATACAAAAGGTAACTATGTAAGCTGAGCAATACATTAATCTTGAGAGTAGTAAGCATTTCACTATATGTATGCATATCATAGCATCAAAATGTTATATAGAATAAAATCTTTTAAAATTGACTATGACATTTAGGGGCTGGAGAAGTGGCTCAGCCCCTAAATTAAGAACATTGGCTGTTCTTGCAGAAGACCTGAGTTCAGTTCCCAGCATCCACATGGTAGCTAACAACCATTCATAACTCCAATTCCAAAAGATCTGATGCCCTCTTCTGACCTCTGCAGGCATTCCATGACATGGGTGCACTTACATATATGCAGGCAATATACCCATACACATAAAATAAGATGAATATAATGAATAAAAATATTTTTAAATTGACTATGAATTTTAATATGAAATAAGAACCAAATATTTAGAAAATCCAAAGGAGATGTAGCTAAGTTAGAAGTAAATACACAAAAATGATAAAAAAAAATACCTTACTAGGTTTTCAAAAATACCTTACTAGGTTTTCAAATGTTAAAAGCTGAGGGATGTTTCCATCTACTTTAAAAACATGATGACTATATGAAAGAGTAACCCTAGTTGACTAAGACATAAATAAAATTATATTCATTTGCATAGTGAAAATGTTTGTTCAACCATCATGGATTCATTTGATGTGTATTGAAGCTTATTGATTTTCTAGTCATCCCCGTTGAACTTGGAATACATGTTGGAGAAATAAGAGGAAACTCTCTTCCATCATGTGGCTGATTGTGTAGAACGGGGGAATAGAAAATCAATGCCAAACATTATACATTTATAAAAGTGGTACAATCTGCTGGAAGGTGGTGAATTCAATGGGAAAGAAAGAACAAGTGGATATTGTTGAAGGGTGAGAGAAGACTAAGGCAAATTTCACCCATTGCCACTAGAACACAAATACCATCAGTAGGCTTTTGTGTCTTTATAAATGTTTAGGCACGAATGTTGAATAAATGTTCTTTTATTCATTCAAACAAATCCAAACAAAATGTTTAAGGTAAATTAAGGTAGAATTCAGAGGGAGAGAACTAACATCTGTTAAGACTTTGTTAAAATTCAGAAACTTCAAGAAGATTTGAATATATCACTCATTTAATCCTTTTACACTGAGGTATAAAAATCAGCTTTTTTCTTAAAAGGTTAAAAACCTTAAGCAAGTCACATGGTTGACTGAGCACACAGGGTGGAATGCCAAACTGTCTCACTCAAAACACTTTTCTGTAGCCTACAACTGTCAAATATGAGAGTGCCAGGCAGGGGACACTATTTAGCCTGGGAAACATAGCCAGCCCAAACTAGGGTTTACTCTACTTGTAAGACACACTAGATTTCAAAGACATGGTATGAAAATATATATAAATGCTGTTAATGACTTGTGTATGATTACATGGGTAAATTTTGACATGTTGGGTTAGATAAAATAATTTCATTATTTCTTTTCTTTTAAAAAATATGGCCATAAAAAATCCTGCAATTTCATAATTACCTTCTCTTATTTTCTACTGAACAACTCTACCTGATATTAAGCTGTATATATAGGGAAAGCCTTCTTGACTACACAGAAGTCATTTTCTATTGATTGAAAAATGATTGTGGTATTTAAGAAATATTTCAGGCTGGAGAGATGGCTCAGCAGTTACTGTCAGTCACTGTATCCATGAATACTGATTTCTGAACTATGTCCATGAGTTTTAGATGTCTCAAAATTTTCCAAGAATCAGTGTCATTATTATATTTTATATTTTTCTTTTTCTAATATACTGCCAAAATCGATATTCAATTATTTTTATAGAATATATGACTCTTTACTGACCTGTTAATGTGCACCAACATCTGTACAATAGAATATCATGTCCCACAACTAATTATGCAGAACTATTCAGGATCTATATTTTGTTTTATATTTTCACAGGGCCTATATTTTCAGGTAATATTCTTTTCATAAATTCTAAAATGCAGTAACTCTTGTTTGCAGAATGGCATTTCCACTATTAAAATGTTTGGTTATTTCACCATAGACAGTCATATTCTGAATCTTCTTACATAGGCAGAACTTGATTGTCCTCTGTAACTGGATTGCATTGTAGTGAAAACTGTGCACATGAGTTTCGCCACACCTGTGACCAGCCTGGACAGGGCCTTTCAGGTCACATATTTGATCTTCTTTGAAGGCTTTCTTTTAGTGAATTAGTAAAAGTTTCCTGTGATTTGTCTAAGATAACGGAAGGCCTCATTTTTAAAAATATTTTATTTATTATTTTTATTTTATGTGTATGCGTGTATTGCCTGTATGTAGGTAAGTGCACCCCTGTCATGCAGTGCCAGCAGAGGACAGAAGAGGTTGTTGGAACCGGTGCGCCATCTCTCCAGCCCCATGATTTTTAAAGAGAGAATTTACATCTCTGTCAAGCTAGAACATGTCAAAACCTTATGTAGCTCCAGAGTCCTGGTCCTTGAGTGCTACGCACCACACACCCCGGTTTATCATGCCCTCTCCCTCATTTAACCCTCGAGACAACCCGAAGGGTTTCATGAGTAAGGAAATGAATGCAGAGGATTATTGACTCCCTCAAGTATCACAGGAGGCTCTGGTTGAAGCAGGCATGGAGAACCATGTTCGAAGAAATCATCTGTATTTCTAACCACCGAACTATCTACATCTTCATATGACTTTCTCAACATTTACTAAAATGTCTAAATTTGATGACATAATATGGTCAGTGAAGGGGAGTTTCTAGTCTAAAAATCAAAATTATAAAATTAGTATCACTTTTGTTATTGCCTTTGTTTATATCAAATATTTCACTGCAAACAAGTTCAATTTTCTCTTATTTCATCTTGTAGTTGCCATTTTGCATAGGTCAGAAGCACCTTATCTGCCTTTTCATTTTGTTTTCTGCTTTAGAAATGCAATCATCCACTCAAGGATGCACCAAGGCAGAGGAAAAGAACCAGGGCACATTTGGGAGGTCACCCTTAGAATGTGTCTTGCCGGTGGCCCTTGCTCAGCCCCTCAAGGTAATGCATAAAAATCATGGTTAACTAGTTAACCAGAATTAAAATAAAAGCATTTGCAACTGGTAAGATGGCACAGCACATAAAGTTACTCCTGAGCCTGAAAACCAGTTCCATTCCTGAGATCCACATAGTGGAAGGAGAGAAATGACTGCCCAGAGCTGTCCTATTGCACATGTATGCCCTAGCATGTATGAACATGCACACACACACACACACACACACACACAAAATGTAAAATAAATAAAATTTAAAAAAATAATTAAAACTTTTTTACATTAAAGCATTCATTTTCATCATAGCTTAGTAAATATTTAAGCCCCTCCTATCTCCCTAGTTTTTTCCTTACATAAAAGGTTGGCTTCACTTTGGCTGTGTTTAGACAGCAAAAATAACCAGCTCAAATCACACATAATTTTTCTGCATGGTTTTGACCATCCTGGTGATCTAACTCAGTGATTTGCATTCTGTTGTCAGAAAGTGTTGCTTAAGGGGCTGGAGAGATGGCTCAGCGGTTAAGAGCACCGACAGCTCTTGCAGAGGACCCGGATTTGATTCCCAGCACCCACATGGTGGCTAAGAACCGTCATTAACTCCAGTCCCAGGAGAATCTGAAGCCCTCTTCTGACCTCCACGGCATTGCACAACAAGGGTGCACTCACATACATGCAGGCAATACACTTGTACACATAAAATAAAAATAATGAATTATATATATGTAAAGGTTTGCTTGAATTTTGAGTCCCATTTAGATCATCAGATGACACAGAGGAAGTCAGGGTCCCCCTTCTTGGGTTCTTAGTCTATTAATAAAATATTTTAAACTGGGCGTGGTAGTGCATGCCTTTAATCCCAGCACCCAGAAGGCAGATTTCACAAAGATGGAGGCTTGCTTGTTCTATATAGCAAGTTTCAGGTCAGCTGGGATGGCAGGGAGACCCTGTCTCAAAAAAGCCAACAACAACAACAATAATAATAGTAATAATAATAATGATTTAATAATGGATTCAAATAATCTTAAAAATAATTTTAATAGAGTTTAAAAGAAAAACCCTTTGGACAGGCAGGCTGTAAATCTCAGCAGGTGTGGAGGAGAATAGAGGAGAGAGGGAAAACAACTCCATCATTTAAGTCGGGTAGAGGTCACACAGCAAGACAGGCTAGCAGCCACAGGGCCAGTGCGGGGGACGGGGGAGAAAGAGAAAGGAAACCCAAAATATTGGGAAACATGCTTAGAGAAGAGAGAGAAAGAAAGAAGAAAAGAAGATTGCACATATCCGAGGAATTTAGAAAAGTGGCCAACTTTCAAGCCTGCTTGGCTGTGGTTAGGTAAGCATTAGGGGCAGGATTTCTGGGAAAGAAATGTACATTGTCTCAGTAAAGGACTAACTAGTCTGCCTTTTTAGTGTGGCTTAAAGCGAAGCCCTTGGAGTGGCCCATAGGCCAGATGATCGAGGTGTCCTATTATTAATGTTAGGTCTCCACCTAGGCCAGGGATTCTATTCTCTTGGACAGACTGGGTTTTCCCTTAATTGGTGACAAAGACACTGGTGATGTCCTAGCTGAAGCTGAGAAACACAATCTTAACTTTATATTTCTGTCATTTATTTTGGCATATTTATTCAAAATATTTCTAAAAATGGTTTGTATGTGTGTCAAGTAGGAACCATGTGATGTACGCTTTTAAAAATGCAAAAGATGTGAGATTCGGTACAGCATGAAATGCGTGTAAGTAGGCCCATTCTCGTGAACCTCGGAAGGCGAGAATATATGACCTAGAAACCGTGCAGCTTAATTGTTTCATCTTTTTATGATCATCCAGATACTTTAGTATTTTGGGGATACATGTACTAACTATATATTGAATTTAGACTCTTTCTTGGCAAAATAATGAGCCCCAGATTTTATCCTCGCCTGTCATCTGCCTGTCATTTTTTTCTTGGTATTCGCTCCTATTTTTAAATGTCCTTAAAAAAAAACTCTACCATAACTTCACACTTTCTGCTTTCAGCAACACAATCACTTCTCTCCTATCCTGACTAAGGAAAAAGGAGAAAAACAAAATGAAAACCGCAAGCTTAGCTTAGCTTTTCTGCTATTAATTCTGTTCTTGTGTAACAAAGCATCATCCCTTCCCCACTGTAGAGCTCCTTCCATAGCCACACTCCCTGCCACAATCTTCTCTGTACAAGCTGCCATCTGCAAAGCAAACGTTGGCCATCGGTCTAAACACTAGAGAAGCCATTGGAAAATATAAAATATACATCTTCATAAATATATTTTTTATGTATTTTACACATCCCATGCATATATTCTAGCTCTTTCACCTTTTTACATGACTCCCTCCTTACTCTTGTTCACTGAGGATTGTGTTCCCCCAGAGCTCACACCTTGCTAATTCCTGCCTGTAGGGCCCTTATTTCTGGTCTGGTCACTGGCTTTCAGTTGCCAGCTAAGTGAGTGCAAGTTTTCCTAAATAGCATTCCCAAACGCAGCTGTAGCTTGCCTTCAGGAAGAATACCCCCTCTTACTGTTCTCATTGTTAGAATTGTTCCTTCCGTCTCTGTCTCAAATTCAGCTTTCACCTTGTTCTCTTCTCATCATATGTCCATTTCTTTGCATGTCCTTTCGTACCACTGTAGCTCACTTCTGTTCTATGGTAAATGTCAAGAAAATTCACCTGCAGTATATTCACCTAAAACAGACCATTCCTAGTGACCTGGACTTGAAAGTCTTAAGCACTGGCTTCTGGTCTCTCAGATAATCAGAGATTTATTTCCTTTAGAGCTCTTTTTCATTCACCACCAAGAGCGTTTTTGTAGCTTATCCAGATTGCACTTCTGATTTTAATTTAATGTTCTTCTTTTATAGACACCTTTCTATCATGCCTCAGATAGAAGACGTTGAGCACTGTGTAAAATCAGATGATGTAAATAGGACCTCAGTGTGAGGTTTTATGTTTCTCTGGCTAAGCGTTAGGTTGTGATTACTGTTCACTGTAGTGGCATATACCACAAAGTAAAATTCCCGATGGCACCTTGTTTTCATCTCCTTTACTGTATCGATTGGATTTTCCTAGAGGATTTTCTTTAACTAAGGTCTGCAAGATGCTAGTCATTCCATTGTAGCCTCCTATTATTGTGTATATCTCTTATAAGGTCTTTCTCCATTTACCAAATTTATACCATGTTGAACACCTGGCAGTTATGATCTATGTCACTATATGGTGCTCACACTAATCCTGCATCACCACCTCTGCATTCTTACAACTGTCACCCACCAAGGGATGATGACTAAGCAGAGTTTCCCAATGTTACAAAGCTTGTAAGTATCAGAATTTGGATGCAAGCCCAGGTTATCTGGCCCAGGACTTGTTCTAAGCAGGATCTACTCCTGCCTTTATTGTAGGACTCTATGGCGTGTGTCTCATATTTTCCTTGTTATGTCTTACCCATTTCTCTAGCAACCAAATGGTAGTCATTCATTCCACAGGCTCATATTAGCTAGCTAATCCATAAGATGTAGTTCATGATCTTATTCCTATTGATTCCTATTGCTAGAATTATCTTTATATCTCTTCTCTAATTTTCCCAGGAGAACAGCACTAATTTGCGACTGTGTTCCAAACATTTTACATGTAGTATATCATTTAATTTTTATACAACCCCCGAGGCAAAACTACCTATGATAATTATCTCTCATTACTTCTGAACACTAGAGAATTTAAATAAGTTATACAAGGTCACACGGAACATGAGTGGTACAGTCAGGATTTGAATGGGAGTGTGTGACTCAAGTGTACATGGATTTAACAAGTCAATCCTGCTCAAAGTTTCTGCCGAGAAGCCGGGCATGGTGTCACACGTCTTTAATCCATCTCAGCACTCAAGAGGCCAGGGCAGGTATATCTCTGTGACTTTGAGGTCAGCCTGAACTACATAGAGAGTTCTAGGCCAGCCAGGGCTACTTTGTGAAATCCTTCAAAACACAACGAAGATTCTGATGACCCCACAGTTAGTAAGAAAACTCTAATAATACCACTTTCTGTTTCAACGAGAATAGTAATTTTATTCTTGCTGGGTTTCCATATTCTTTCACGAAAAATATATCTGAAATCTAAATAAGTCAGATTCTTATAAGTTGCTACTAATTATTCACATAGAGAAAGCAGTTTCTCATTTATAACATCAGTGATTCCTTTTTGCGTGCTTATAAACCAATTTTCTTCCATTCTCAAATTGGAAGGCTGAATCAAGTTACAGAAATGTTATTAAGTCAATGCATATTTCCCAAGACAAAAGGTTCTTCAGAGCCATAAGGATGAGAATTCAGAATCCTGTGTCCTACAAATTTAGGAAGAGCCAACTTATTCCATTTGTGTATCATTTTCATGTGCTTGAGGTATCTTTACCACTTAGTAAATTAAGAAGTTTCAAAAACAAGATGAATCTACACTGTGTGGACATGGCACCATGGAAGCTCCATTTTCATATCCGACAACACACATGGAAAGGAAAATTTTATGGGATCAAATAAGCATCAGTTAATAGCATTAAAATGAGCCATTCTGGTGAAAAGAACATCCTGGCTCAGTAATCAGTCTCAAAAGAAAATAACTGCTAAAGCAAACCTTCTGGGTAAGGCAGAAATAAAGGAATATCATGATGCAGTTCTGTAGCTCAGAAAGGAAATGGAAGTAATGTGGTGACAGGAATTCTCTTATCACATACCAGCCGGAAGTCTTACTTCTCCTCCAGGATGCTGTGTCTATCTATGGCTTGCACTTTAGCAAGCTGGAGGAAACTTCTGTACTCTCCAAACATGTTTACATTTCACACCCTTGAAGAATTGCAGGCCCAAATAGCCAGTGACTTGACCCAGTAAGCCAGTGGAGGTGGGGGGCAGGGGGTATGGAAGTACAGAAAGAGATTGAGGGTATTTCAACTGACCGTCATTATGCCCCTTTCTATTTTTGAGTAAGGGACAGGCAGAAATTACAGCGGACAGGGAGCCGGCCATCTCCCTCAGAAGAAGGGAGAGTCTGCAGTTTTGAAGAAGAACCATATTAAAGCCATTAGGCAGCTTTGTATTATGAGTAGGAGAAAAAAAGATGAAAATTGCCTCCAATTTAAAGCAGGGAGTGAAGCTAGATCATTTAGCATGGGAAATTATCTTTTACAATTTGAATGCAAGTACAAATGAGCATGATTCTTCTTAGAGCCAAGGTGGTATGAAAAGAGAAAAGAGAAAAATAGACAAGTGTCCTTTTGAAAAAGCAATGTCAAATTTATTGCCTTTGGATACAACAATTCGATGAAATATTTTCAAAAACTAAGATGGTAGCTAATCAAATCTAAAAACACATCAGACTCTGTATTCTCTGCCTACATAGGAACAGCTTTGAGATGTGAAGCTATCTAATATAGTGTTTTCACTCTGATGGAAAATTGTCATTATTATTTGAACAAACTGCACTTCAATGTTGGATGTACAGTACTTATATTTGACATTAAATGGTCCCCAATTTTCAAAATGTGAGCAATTCTTTAGGTAATTGTCAAAGTAAAACTTGAGTATTATTGGGAAACTTGTACCTACACCTGATTATAACTAATTAGATGAAAAATATGAAAATCTTTACTCTAAAAATCTTAGGAGTTTGAAAACATAAAACCTGTACCAGCAGAGGTGAAATCCAGCACTTAAATTGTGTGCAAAGTATTTAGGAAAAAGAGAGAAAAGGAAAATTTAGAAAAATACAATGAACACGATATTATGGAAAACTAGTCTGTTCATACGTAATTGAGCTGTGACAGACTTTACAAGATAAACTGAATGTACTGTAACCTCATATGAGCATTAAGATTTTTAAATGGCAAATAGCTGATAAACAGCCCCCAAATCAAATAAACAAAGGATTTTGCTTCCTTAAATACCTGCTCTCTGAATGCTACCAGTCATTCTGCAGAACCCTATGTGGGTAATGGGAATGAACTGGTTTAATGATTTACCATTAATTTGTAAATACGTCCTGGCAGTTGAGACTTTAGGGCTTTATTTCTGCTGTAACAGCATGGGGAGGCTACCCTGACCTTCATGAAGGATGTTAACTGATATTAATAAGGGAGTTCTCAGTGAGCAAATGAAAGTTGGTGAACGTTTGAAAGTGAGTGTGATCTGAACTTGTAGATAAAGGATGAATCTATTTCTGAAAGCAGATTCTATGGAAAGTATTGTAACTTTGTGATGCAGCACGTCTCCATAATTCACACATTTCCATTAATTTTGAGAAGTTAAGCAACTTCTCACCTTTTGATTTTTGAGAGAAAAATGTGGCAAAGTCAATGTTAGATGGGGCAGAGGTTCACAAGTAGAATTTGTCAAAGACCTAGTTTGCAATAGTGGCCTCTAAATTTGCAGGCCAAGTTTGCATTCTCATTTTAAAATGGAACCATCTTCACACAGACAGCGTCAACCTGTCAGCCAGGAATCAACTTCCTGGTTTCAGTACTCTGCTGAAGGATTTTGTGACACTCAAACTGAGCATGCAGGCTATGTGGATTGTACTTAGAAAACTCAGTTCAGAGGCCTCTAACTCATAATTAGAATGCTTGCTTGTTTTCAACTGAATTTTATATGACATTGTCTGGCACTGTCATAAAACTGTACATTGTCAGGGCTGGAGAGATGGCTCAGTGGTTAAGAGCACTGACTGCTCTTCTAGAGGACCCGGGTTCATTTCCCAGCACCCACATGGCAGCTATGAACCGTCCTTAACTCTAGTTTCAGGGGAATCTGAAGCCCTCTTCTGACCTCCATGGCATTGCACGACACAGGTGCACTCACATATGTGCAGGCAATACACTCATACACATAAAATAAAAATAATAATAAAAATAAAATATTAAAAAAAGTGTACATTGTCATCATCAAGAATTTATTTTTACATCGTGTTTCTTGGTGTAACACCAAACTACCATCTATTAAATAAAACAATAACCCTCTCAATGATGTTATGTCTGCACAACTCTAGTGATAAAAGTAACTGGGAAAATAAAGGTGGAATGGGATATTCACTATGAATTCAAATTTTATTAAATTCCATCCAACAGGCATATACTTTATTAGAAACTAATTAATCACTGCTATTTAAGAATGAAGTAATTAAAAAGTTATTTTATCCATTGGTGAGGGTTTTTTCAAATGCCTATGATGTTGTAGAAATATTAATAAGTATTAATTATTTCAGACATAAGTTCTTAAAATAGAAAATGAAGATATTGTCTCCAGCTTGGTCTCACATGGAAAAGGTACTGAAACATTTAGGTTGTTGTTGATAGAATGTGTGCATTGCATCCATAAGCCTCATTAGGGAAACCATATAACCATAAATTACTTAAAGTAGCCAACTGGCCCTAAATTGGCAGTCTGACCTTGTTCAAGCCTTACCAAATGGTTACTCCATGACTAAACAAGACTGTCGTGGAGCCAACCTGTTTCCTTTAGGGCCCTAGATACCACCTTCCCTGCCTGAGAAAATAATCTTGGGAGAAGGACCTTTAATCACCCAAGGACAGCAGAGTTTAGCACCAAGTAAATTCCTACAGCTGGGCTTAGAAAAACTCATATATAAGTCAAAGCCTCCCTCACTTGAGATGCAGATGCCCTCATTCCGTGCAAGGGTTTCTACCCTTGCTGTGTTCCCCGAATAAAGGACACAGTCCTTGCCTGGTGCAGGTCTGGCTTGGCTCTGACTCTTATTTCTAAACTCTAAACTTCTTCCTTTTTCTGCTCTCCTAAATCCAACCATTGTAACTTGAATTAATTTAGGGGCTTGTAGGCAACGATGAAAGTCAGAGAGAACTTTGGTAGAACCCTTAATTCAAGTTGCTGAGAGAACTTGAAATTAGCCTTTAGAAAATATGGTATCTTACCTTACCATCTAGCTATGGTGGGCAACCAAGCGTAATCACAATAGCCTGTGCTGTTTTGAGTGCCTCTAGGAGCTCATGGACCTACATATCTTAGGGCGGTATCTTGTGCCTAGTATTAAGACATTTAATAACCCATGTCTTCTGAGAACAGCATTGTCCACCCATGCAGAGTACTTCTGTTCAGACTTCTTTCAAAATAGCTATATATTTTTAACTAACATACAAGCTAGTGGATTTCCATAAAGCTTCTTTATACCCTATACCATCTTCTCTCCCTATCCCCCCACCCCCATTTAAACCTTTAATCTTGAGTGTCCCCCTCCTTAACACCTCCAGTTAAATTTTATTTCTTGGGTTGGAAGCACTATTGCTGAGGATACCAACCACTTCAGAGGCAAAGCATGGGGAAACAAACCTTGAATTCACCAGGAAACTCTTTCCCTGTTGTCTAGCTTACATAGGTGCTATGTCGGCTGCTGATGAAGTACATCAATGACGTGGTGTTGTACCCTGCATGTTACAGGTCACATGTGCTCACTGGTAGAAGAGTAGCATGATGTGCATGGGGAAAATCAACCACTATTTGATTGGTTATGTGGCCTGCTCCATAGGGAAGACTTCATGTTTGGCAGTGTAAACCTGGTCACACCCCATGACTATGGAGAGCATAGGCCCTGCGGAGGAACCTACTGTTGTTTTGCTTAATGTTCATGCTATCGAACTGCATTCTAAATATTTATGTGTATACTTGCAGATTTGTGATGTTCCCAAGTTTGGCCAGAGAGGCTTGTTTTTGCAGAGGGTAGTGGTCGGTGCAGAGGCTCATAACTGGTCAAAGAGCAGATGAGAAGCAACATTGAGTGCTCAGCTGTGGGCAGATCATCTATATCAACCTTCCACCATCCAGGCCTCAGGGAATAAAGAAGAGGAAGCAGAAAACCATATTGGAGCCAGTGGTCGGGGTGGAGAACTGTATAATGCTGACTCCTGAACCCGACACAGCTGTTACACATTTCAGCATCCACACAAGACATGCACAAGATCAACCCAGTGACAAATCTAGCATGGATGGGGGAGGGGTTCACGAGCTCCCATCCCTAGGAGAGGAGCTTTGGCATGTTATGGCTGCTGAGGGAGGAAGAGCCGGTCGCCTTTAGAGATGTGCCTTCTGGTAGGTTGGCCGTTTTCCAGTGGATGACCCCAGCAATCATACACTTATGGGCAGCACTGATTGGAATTAAGGGTTTAAAATAATAAAAATTTTAAAAAGGACATGATGTTGAAAGGGACATGGCTTTGGGAGCACTAGGAGGAGTTCAAGAAAGGTAGTGGTGGATGGGATGATCAAAATGCAGCTTATACATGAATGAAATTCTCAAAGAATAAAATGCTATTTTTTTAAAAAAATCCACTGAAGGGGCTTGAGAGATGGGTCAGCATTTAAGCACACTGACTGCTCTCCCAAAGGACCTGGGTCCAATTCCCAGCACCCATATGTCGGCTAACAATGTCTATAAGTCCAGTTCCAGGGAATTTGACACCCTCCTGCCTCTGAGGACATTGCATGACATGGGTGCACTCATACACATAAAATAAATAAAAATAATAAAATATTTTTTAAAGTCATCCAATAAAGTCAGTTGTGATACGCACATCTTTCATCCTTGCACTTGTGAGGCAGAGGCAGCAGATCTCTGTGAGATTGGGCCCAGCCTTGTCTATATAGCAAGTTCCCGGCCAGCTCCAGCTACAGAGAGACCATATCTCAAATAAAATAATCATGAATAAATGAACATAGTGCTCAGATCATTCAGAGGAAACATGAACTAGTGAAATTCTAATAGATGTATATGAATAAGCATAATGAAATACAAAGTTTTAAAGCAGACTTCAATTCCTATCTTTGTAAACTTGATCAAATTTATAGCCACAAAGAGCATAATTACTACTTTTTCTATGACTCTAAATATTTGACTTCCAATCTCAGAAGTACACATGGAAAAAATCTGAGATAAAAATACATTAGATTTTGTTATGTATATTAATTACACTATTTAAGGGCTGAGCTATAAAATTTAAAATAGTTTTAGTCACACATATTGACTTGTTTTGTGGAACTAGTTCAAGGCTATTTTTCACATCAAAAATAAGGCAAATGCATTTCATGCAGTTTAAATATATTGGAAATCATCAAGCATATAAACAGCAACAAAATGAGAGCAAGTTTGATGTTCCTATTTGTTGAAGATATCATAAAATTGCAAAACGTATGTTTGCAAAGAATAAGCCATTGGTCACAGTGGGATCAATAAGATGGAGTCTTGGTAAATCTTGGTGTGTGAACTACAATGGCTTTTTGTTTCCAAATAAGGAAGCAAAATATCTTCAAATAAATATGAAACCTAGACAATGTTTCTTGTGAATCAGCAGCCTATGAAATACCTTTCAGAGAACTTTGGGGCCGGAAGACAACTGTCAAGCTGCCCCCACTCCTACTCTTTCGAACTAAGGAATGGTTTGTTGCAGTGATTCTTGAATTCTGTTCCTCGGCCATTTTTCTCTGTTTGTGTTTTGTTTTAGTTTGTTTTGTTTTTTTTTTCTTTTACTAAATTTGTTCTCTGGCAATTTTATACTTGCATATACTACATTCTAGTTACTTTCTCACCCCACACAATCTTCCTCACACCAAACTCCTTCTCTGAAAAAGTCCCTTTCTTTTAGTTCATGGCTTTCTGGTTTGTCTTGTGACCTGCTGGGTTTAATCAGGGCCAGAAATAGTTTTGAATTTTTGAGACAGGTTGGTCTCAAACTCAAAGCAATCCTCTTGCTCAACCTCTCAAGTCTTGAAAAACAAGTTTCTGCCACCACGCCTGGCTGGTTATTATTATTTTTTGTTGTTGTTGAAAATTTTGCTAGGCTTTCTTTATAAAGCATTGTAAGTAAAAAAGGTATTTTCAGTAAGGAGCATTTTAAAAAGAAATGTAAGTTATTTCCAGTTCCTACCCAGCAAGTGAGGTGGTTGGAAGGAAAGCATCCCATCTTTTAACAACAAACCAGCTGAGCAGCTGAAAACCACCAGCTTTTCCAGATCCATTAGAGAGCTGAGGTCATAGGAACAGCCCCTACCTTCATGACTAGAGGGACAAACAGATGGACACAGAGAATCACAACTTGCTAGAACAGAAAACCATATACAGACACTTCAGTGGTAGCCAGTAGTGAAACGGGAAGAAAAGAGGGTCCCCCAGAGGGGTCTTAGTCTCATTTACAAAAGAATTTAAAACTGGACCCAAATGGAAGCTTTTGCAATTTTTTTTGGTAATTTTTAATAACTACATGATTAGAAGCTTTTCACTACAACTTTAACATATTCAGTAACACACTCCAGAACAAGAGTACATCTCTTTCACAAGTGGGTGCAAGTTTCTAGGTTCACAGTTGAATTAATATAGTTATATGTTATTGAACTCAGTATAAGCCCTGTAAGACATAAAATTGGATGAGTTTTTAACCTTTATAAAAGATCTCCACTTCATTTTAGAATATATTGTTCCTTGCAGAAAGACTCATTGTTTTTGCTGCTAACACTGAGATGTTGGCGCATGCATCTCTAATCTGTATGTATCTGATTATTACTAGTCATAATCAGTTGCACTTGGATCCCTGCTATTGTCTGCTGTGTTGTCGGCACCTCCAGCTATTCCGCACTACTTGCCCTTCTGGTCAATCGAGTCAGCCTATCTAGAGGGCTTTGTTTTAGGAGGATCAGCTGTTCTTCATTTAGCAGTAATCAGTTGTCAATATTCCTTTGGATAAGATTGGGGTCTGCTGTTCATTTTCCCAGTTCTATGCTGGGTTACTATCTGGGAGTCCCTTTACAATTTTAACAGAATTTTAAAGAAAAGTCCTCAGAGCAGGTGAGCTGGTAATCTCGGCAGCTGCCTTGAGTGGTGAATGGTGGGGAGAAGGGAACAAAACCCTGAAGCCTTGCAGGTTTAGAGTCTGCATGGAGGTCAGACACATGGCTGCCTGGCAGCCACGTGGCTGGGCGAAGGAAGCTTTAGAGAAAAAGTGAAGAGCTACAAGATGCTGGGAGCAGCACAAGCCTTAGAGAAAGCATGTTTGGTAAGAAAGCCACGAAGGAGAAAAGGAGAAATTATGCTTTTCTGAAGAATTCAGAAAAGTGGACATACTTGCAGAGACATGACTGTGGCTGGTCCAGCAGTTCTACACTGCGAAGTGGGATTCCAGGCAGGAAAAATTTACTATCTCATTAATGCACTAGGTATTCTGCCCATCTATTTGGCATAACATAAGGTGAACCTGCCCTCCCAGGGGTGGGCCTATGACCAGGTGATTTCCAGTGAAACTGGAAACGTGGTTCTTCCAACAGACAGACTAGAGATTTTATAGTCTGGACCAGTTAAACTTAAGGGCCTATTAACAGTACCAGGATAGGAAATCTAAGCTATGATTGTCTCAGTTGCAGCCTCAATATGGAAATGCTTGGGAGATGAAATTCAGGGAGGAACAATCTCAGGGAAACATTTTCTATGAAATCCCACCCTGTTCATAGACAGGAGGAGTTTTTCTCAGCGTTCGGCAAGGGGAGGGAAAAGTAGTCATTTTGAAATACTCAGAACATTCTGCTCTTAAGAGGATCTTCCCTTAAAATAAGCTATTTGACCAGAACTTAACTGACACAGAGGAAGAGAAATGTTCAACAGTGTAGTAAGAGATGAATTGCTTAAATGTCAGTATGCCGTCAAACTCATTGCTTAAATGTCAGTATTCTGTCAGGCAATACTCGCATGGTGGTGTTTGAAGCACTTGAGTTCATTGCAATGTAATTTTCAAATACAGGGTCATTCATTAGAAAAAAATGCTTTTTACCAGATATACAACTAGCGTACTAGGAAGATGAAAAAATAAGTCTTATAAAATGTTTCGTTACAGCTAGAGGAGATGGGATATACAGAGAAGGAAAAAAGTGAAATACCGAACAGGAATCATAGATATTGGTCCAGCTATATCAAAAATCTAGCTAAATGAGTAAGCACTATCGCTCAGATTCACCAATTAAAAGACAGAAATTGCCAAAGTGGGAAAAAGAGCCGGAAATACATGCTGTCAGTATAGGATCTATATTAAATAAGAAGACACAGATGGATCAAAGCAAAGCAATAACACCATCAAAAGAATGTGAGCGCTCAGATGAAGACTGAAGAAAAGCAAATTATCAAGGCTGTAGCAAAGCATACATGAAGAGGTCATTTCTCCCGGAAGACATAAACAGTCTTTAACATCGTTAACGTAAAAGCATAACCCTCACCTCAAAGAGGGAGAGAGAAAGTTTACTCTGGAGCCAAATATGAGTGCCCATGGCCTAGGAACATAGATTCAGGTGACCCCAGATTCTGTGTTCCAACACGGTAACAGTTTCAGGAAGTTATACCAACAGAGCCAAGAACACTCATAGATCAAGACAGTTTTCAATTACATTGATGGAAATATTAAGTAGGCCAATGCACAAAAGAGAAATCTATCTGATGGCATTTAGCTTTTTGATTGGTGGAAGCTGGTGGTCTGCTAAATTAGTACATTCCAAAAGGCTTTTATTTGTTAGTCACAGGATGTTAAGTGAGAAACAAAGATGGTCAAGAAGTGGCTATTTTAGGGGCTAAAGATGCCCCAAGATAAATGACAATTGAGCTCTGAACCTGTAACATTCCAAACTCTCCACAATCACTGAAGTTCTAATCAGTTGATCAGCCTTTATAGAATGTTCGGTTTTAAGCTGCAGTTTTTTTCTGGGAACTTTCATTCACAGAGTGTAAGTACATAATATTAGAACATTGAAATTTGTGAAGGAAAATCAAATAGAAATCAAAGGAGAAATAAATGGATACAATATTATACCTGGAGACTAAAACTTGCTTAGCAGTGGACAGATCTGTCAGGCAGAAATTCAAGAAGGACATGGCTGCCGGGACACCACCGTCTGCCAGCTGGATCTGATGACGTCTACAGAGGGCTTCATCCAACAACAGCAGAATGCACACATTCTAAGTCACAGAGAAAAATCATGTGACAAACCGCCATGCCATGGGCCTTGAAACCTAAAAAAAATCTAAAGAAACAGAAACATACCGAGTGCTTTTATCAGATTCTCTTTGGGAAAACACACAGTTCACAAAAAGCAGATGAATTCTTCCTTTGCATGCGTGTATTTTAGCTTATATTAAAATTGAATCTCAATGACTAGAATAAATGAGGCCTTTTTAATTTTCCCATTTTTTTCCCCACATCTCACCTCAGAGTGGTAGACATCAACAACAGGAAGATGACTTTAAAATTCCCAAAGACACAGAGATTGAACAGCTTCTAAAGAGCATTTGAGTCAAACAAGAAGTTTCAAGAAATCTCTTGACATATTTGAATTAAAAAGAAAACATGAAGTCAGAATTTTTGAGTTTCAGCAAATGCATTGGATACAGGGAACTTTGAACATAAACTGCATAAACTTGAAGAAAAGAAAGTTACTCAAGCAATTTCAAACCAAAGCAAACAGAAGAAAGGGAAGGATTGAATATTAGAGTAGATATTAACGGACTATGTAAAAAAATAAAATAAATCGGCAAGATTTAGTCCTTTGAAAGTGTAGGAATGACTTTTACTAATGGACATAATCTGGACTAATGATTTAACTAACACCAGCAAAACCATAAGCTTGATTCTGATGACAAGACATCTCCTTGGCAACCTTGGTTTGGTACCCCATCCAAAAGATAATGAATAAATGTGGGCGTGCTTGAGAATTTACTTATAAAAGCACTGTAGGCAGTGCACCCAGCACACCCACCGCACCCACCACACCCACCGCACCCAGGAGCTGGAAGCAGGGGAGGGTGGGAAGCACACAGAATGAATGGGAAGCAGGAATGAAAAGACCAGCAGGTTGTGAGGATTAAGTGTGGAGCCTGAAATTGAATTTGTACTTCCCCAAGGAAGCTGGAGAAGTGATCTTGAATAAATTATGGGTGCTACCTGATCGGGGAGGGGGCACTGTGGAAGCAACAGAATTCTTGGGACTGTTTCATGAGCACAGGGTGAGGACACAGACAGTTCTGTCTGCACAGGTTGAGGGCACAAGAGAGAGCCATTGCAGGCATACTTCTGGGAGACATGCAGTTCTAATAGCTAGCGAAGGGAATCAGTGTCCTCCGAGTTCAGGCCCACTCTTTAAAACTTAATTTGTCCAGGGTACTTGTAATGTTGGTGTAATGAAGAATACCTGCAAGAAAGGACAAATAAAAAGAAAACCTCTAAGCAGCTTAACCAAAGCAAGAAGAAAATACAAAGTCCCACTTTAAGAAATCGAAAAGATGCTGTGGTGACTGACTTCAAAAACTAATATCACGTGAAAAAGCAGTATTTTAGAAAATAATTTAATAGCCTTCATTTGTAACTATAAAAGTTAATTAGCTTATCCACTACCCAAGATGATGCCACAAAAAAAGAAGAGTATCGTGATAAATTTTGACAATAACGTCAACGAAAAGTCCAGTGTTACTTCAGTATAGAAATCTTTGGCTTATTAGTACACCCAAGGACCACAGCAGTTATTTATAGCTCAGACAGTAACAATAAAATGAAGCTGGGAAATAAAAAGTCCTTGCTCAGTGTATAAAGTCCTTGCTGTGCAAATTTGAGGACCGGAGTTCAGAACCCAAGAACACATTTTAAAGCCAGCATGGAGCTGCACCCCAGTTCTGGGAGAATGAAGACATGTGGATCCTCAGGGATCACTGGCCAGGAATCTATCCAAAGTGAACGGCACTGTGTCTGTGTTCAATGAGAGACCCTGCCTCAAAAACTAAGGTGGATAGCAATAGAAGTTAGACATCAGCCTCTGGCCTCCACACGTGTCCAGAAAAGCAAGCAAATGTCAGACTTCACACACACACACACACACACACACACACACACACACACACACCAATCAAACAAGCAAAATGATATAATGGCTCTTAGCATTGCAGTTTACTACAGTTTTAACCATTCCTTAATACTCTGGTTATAATGAGATACAATATCAGTCCGTTGCCAGTACTCTGTGATTGTTCTGTGCACTGCATAGTATTCTATAGCTTGAAACTGACAAGTCTGAGAAAATTAGAAGGGACGTGCTACACAGATGTTTGAGTAGTTTGGGGGCTTTAGAGCTGGCTCAGTAGTTAAGAGTTTTTGCTGTTCCTCCAGAGGATTCCAGTTCAGTTCCCAGCATCCGCATCTGATGGTTCACAACCGGCTGTAACTACAGCTCCAGGGGATCTGATACACTCTTCTGGATTTCTTGGGCACTTGCCCTCACATATGCATATGCACATACCCACATTCACACACATAATTAAAACAAAAAATCATGTAAATTATGTATCACACATCAGAATCAATTTTGTATATCACACGATCATAGCAAAATCATTTTTATTCAGAAAAGTTGAATGCTATTCAGAGAGAGCTCACAAGTTGTCAATTTTGTTTAATTTTGCCTGAGAGAGAGAGAGGCAGAGTGTGTGTTTAAGGTGAAAATGATATTTTTTTACAAATTTTTTTTGCACTGAAAAACAAAATGTATCAATCTTTTTCAAGGTAGTGGCGGGAATTTCCTGTACATCCACTCTTCTCTCCTCAAAGAAGAATCCACTGCAAGAATCATGACTACGAATTCCTTCCCAGCAAGCCTTGGAGTGTGTTTTGTCCGGTTCTGGTTCTACATGGTCAGTCCCCAGAATACAGGAATATTAAAGGTATGGAAGAAGACAGGGCTCTGTTCATGGAAATATTTATCATTTAAGTTTGAGCATTTTGTCTTTGTTTTGTATGCAGACATGCCACTAATACTGGTCCCATTAACATCTCATTTCTTGCTGGGCCATGGGTCTTTGGCGTGCAGAACTGCCATTCATCTTCATCTCCATGAGGACTGAGCTCACTGATAGCTGCCACCTGAACTCAATTAAGGTGTCTGCTACATAGAAGATAATCTGTAGATGAAAGAGACAGATTGTTAGAAGGGGCAGGTTGTACACATAGTTTGGGACAGTGAAGAATGTGATGGGAGGGATAACGATTAGGAGAATTTTTTAACTCAAACAAAATATAGACAAAACAAATTTTAGATTTGTAATGTATATCAGCTTATAGCACAAAGCAGCAGTTGTTAATTTTTATTGATTTAAGACAGGTCTCCGGCAAATACGGTTATCATTAAAGAAGAAACTACACCTACGCAGTTTGTTTTATGAAAGATTAATGAAATTTTGAATATGGTAACCAATTTTGAGATCCAATTGTAATGAAAAGTTTATATATTAAACCACAACACCTAATGTTATGACCTAGAAGCTATTTGATGAATGGTTACTTACATAAACATGGTTGGAATTATTGCATTTATCTCAAGCATTGTCCCTTGTAAATGGTGACAGCTGTTGGTAAGTGTGTCCTGCCTTTCAGTGTACATTTTGCACACATATATGTGTTACCAATTTTAATGCACACATTTACCTGATGTGCTAAGTATATTTTCCAATTTTTAGTTAAAGATTTTTAAATTATTATTTTATACGTATGTATTTTGCCTGCATGTATATAAGTGGACCACATGCATACCCAGTACCCGTGGAGGCCAAAGAGGCGTAGGATCCCCTGGAACTGGAGTTAAGAGCAGGTGTCAGCTGCCATATGCATGCTGGGAACTGAACCCAAGTCCTCTGGAAGAGCAGTAATGCTCTTAATCACTAATTTATGTCTCCAGCTCCTATTTTCCAAATTTTATAATAAAGAAATTGAGACTCCAAAAAGCTTAGCTTTTTTCCTAGGTTACACAATTATCAGAAAATTGTTTATCAAAAATCTGGCATTCATGAATTGCTGCTCAGTAATCTACCCAAGAAGTATGAAAGGAAAAGCAGGAGAAAGGTCATATACTCCTAACCACTGACGATGAAGAGACTTTTACCAACTAAAGCAATGTGTGCAATATTTATATTATAAATAAGCACAATATTTATACACGCTCTATGTGAATATTTCCCAAAAGAAAACCAGTAAAAAACAAAGAACATTAGCTCTAATAGTTTAGGGACGTGCGAGTTATGCAAAGCCTGTGACACTTTTGGATTTTTTTCATAGGTTTTATATACAATGCATAACATATCAATACATTACCTTAGTGGTTGTGATATATTTTGTGCAGGCTAAATTACTGGCCACCTTGCATTAGTCTACTAGTATATGCCTGTTTATTACTCATGAAAGGAAGCAGATTTGATTCGTCTCCTAACAGTATGCTGCTTCCTCTGTTCAGAAAGAACAACAAATATTCTTTCGCTGTGGACAGGAAGATCTGAGGACTTTCAGATCCTCAGCCCCTGCTTTAACCATGTCTCTGAAAATATCCTTTAAAATACAAATGTTGGTCAGAGTTTTGATCTTGGTGCTTTGTTTTGGGTAAGTTGTAGTTTTTCTAACTAAAGTTGAGCAGTACAAACTAAAAATTGCATCTGTATTCTGGGCAGCCCTCAGAGAGGTCTGAGGGAAAGATTACTGTAGTGAAATTAACCATCAACGTGATGGGTGGTGGTGTTGCTGTTGTTTTTAAGGAAATTCCCCTGTCCTACTTTTAACAATGTTGGTGGGGTGAAATGCACAATGACTTTCCTTGGAGCAATCCTAGTCTTTTCTATTGGATGCTGAGTATGAGAAGTTTTCTTCTGCCTTAGAAGTTGTGAGGTGTAGGTTAGGCTTGGGGCTAGTTTGGAGCATTCTTATAAACACGAAGGGAGAGACTGTCAGAAAAGAAGTTTGCACGCGGTGGGAGGGGAGCAGGGGAGGGGAGGGGAGGGGAGGAGAGGAGGAGAGAGAAAGGGAGACAGGGAGGGAGGAAGAGAGGGTGGGAGGGAGGGAGGGAGAGAGGGAGGGAGGGAAGGAAAGAGAGAGAAATAGGCAGATACCCATTCTGTGCAATTCCTTGATCCTTCTTCCTCTGAGCCAGTAGCTCCTCAGTATGAACAGCTACTTAAGGCTGTCAACAGCACAGAAACCTGCAGCTAGCAGCTTTCATAGCATGCCTGACCAAGAACAGCAGCTGAAGCAAATCTCATTGTTGCAAACTGGTTCAGCAGGTGATATATCTACAAGTAGATGAACCTCTGAAGTTCAACCCATCCTCTCTCCTGATGAGGCTTTTCACCATTCATCAGCTTGGTTTTAGCGTTTCTTGGTCATTGTGGTGGGTGCTGAGTCCCAGACCCAGGACCTCAGGCTTGGCTAGGGGAGGAAGCACTACCAGGGAGTCGGTTCCTCAGCTGAAGTTTGCAGTGCTTCGTATCCCTCTTACTTGGGTGTCATATTTTACTACATTTCTAGGAAAGTGGTTTTCAACTAATGAACTGTATCTATTGAAACTGAATGGGCAAATTCTGTAGATGGGCAGCTCTTTACAAAGAGTCTGAGAACCTGTGTTTGTGCATCCATTTTCTCAAACAATGATGCCAAAAGTCCAATGAATATTGTCTCAACTAATGAGGGGAATAGCATAGTTATGCAATGAGAGAGAGCTTAGAATAATAAAGTCAACGATTATTTCCATTGGCAATTTAAGTATCAAGAAATATCTGTTTATTGATAGTTGAGACATAATTTTTATATTACTAAGGAATCCACATCTATAAAATGATCGTGAGGAAATAAAAATATATACATGATATTTAAGGGTCCCCATAATATATTATTTATAATAGTGAATATTACAATATTGCCAAATAGAAATTAGTGAAATACAGTACGGTCATTCTTATAATGATATACTAAAGACAATAGCGATAATCAGTAATTACTTATAAAAAGATTAATAACATCCGGGTGTGGTGGCGCACGCCTATAGTCCCAGCACTTGAGAGGCAGAGGCAGGCGGATCTCTGTGAGTTCAAGGCCAACCTGATCTATATAGTGAGTTCCAGGATATCTGGGGCTACAGGGAGACCTTGCTTCAAAAAGAGCAAAAAGAAAGAAGATTAATAACAAAAACAGATTAGTATGGATATGTATAGTAGGATGACATTTTAAAAAGGTGTCTAATTATGTATATATTTGCCTATATTACTATGTACTAATCTACATAATTATTTTTATATATGTAAAAGGGAAAAAATGGTTGATGATCTGTAGCTGATAAGATGAAAGGTTTTAACCGGTATTGTATAATTTTACAATTTTATGTTTCTATGTTCATTATCATTTCATCAAACATAGAAACCCTCACACAAAACAAAGAGATAGACTTAACATGGACTATCAGTATACACTGGTAAAAAATGCCTACGGATGTCAGATAGGACTTACTGCCTCACGAGCATGTTTAGTTGGTTTTTAACAAGGCAGGCCTCAATTTCATCACCGTGATATTGTATTTCATCATACAAGACTAAAGCAATCAATGAAAATTGGTAGAATTGATGAGTTTAACGTGAAATTCAATCATGACTTTCCTGTTACATTTTGAGGGTACAAAACCAAATTAATCTGACTTACCTCAGTCTCTGCAGTAGAAGGAGGTATTCGGAAAGCAAGTGCTTCATAGTAAGTAGGAACCCTTTAATATCTTTCAGTAATAAATGAATCATAAGAGAATATTAACATGTCTCTACACACATCAGTATGCTTTGATGCAAAAACTAGAAAGGATAGAAAATTGGCAATATCTAATTAATTAGTGATGGTGTGTTTCTGGTTATCAGTACAGAAGAACTTAGAAAGGTCAGTTTCTATCTTTCACCTACTTGCCCATATATGAAATTTAAAGCACTGGTTAACATGATAGTGGTCTTCTTTTAACCCATAAGGCCAGAAGAGCCCTAAGGGAAACAGATCACCTCTGAGATTATTTGGCACCAATTATTCTGTTTCACAGCAATACAAGGAAGTAAATGATATCTCTTAAAATCTATGCTTTCCATAACATTTAGTGTAATCTATAGAAATGTCTAATTGCTCAGGGAGAAAAAAAATTGAGCTAATTTCTAAAACCTCCTTCTGTGATAACAGATGATTTAATATATCTGCATGGGATCCAGGAGGCCTGATGCTCATGTTTCAGAATAGTGACCTTGCCCTTATGAAATGCTTTTATCTTCTTTCAAAAATGCTGTGAATATTTTGTATTTGGCATATTATAGTTCTCAGTACAAATTTGATTTAAATCATGAATTTCACAAAAATGGCACATTGCTAATTAAACAGTCACATGTCTCTACAAATGCATCGTGTGTAGGAAGCGGTGAAGTCGCTGTGGATGGTTTCTGCCTACAGTTCCTATGAAGCATCCCATTTAGTTCTTTTGTCAGCAGCTTCATGGGATCGACTTTTAGTGAGCAGTGGAAGGGCAACAGCCACCAAGACATTTGTCAAGCTGAGATCTGCCCTGGTTGATTCTGGAATCATCTAAAGTATGTCATTGGATTTACAGCTGTCTTCTGAGAAAATTCAGATCTTTCAGGGCCAACCCTCCTGGCTTATGCAATGGCAGCTCTTCTCCCATGATTTTCCAGACTCAGGAACCTCTGCATAACAAGCAAGAGAGGGATGAGATGCATTCCAATGCAGCTTGTGTCATAAAAGCAATGACTGTGGGTGCTTGGGAATGTGCGAGAGATGCACAAGGCCAGCCATGGGCAGAAACATTATGACAGGAGAGACTTCTCATCCACTGTTTATAACTGTCCTTACAGTCACATAGAACCTGATGACAATGTGAATAATTTGAAAAATTAACCAATGCAGTGTGATAAACAAAGTGTTCTTAGTCACGGATGAAATGCCTCTTAGATTTATATTCACATTATTAGTCAGGTTATCATTCAGCGCAATGGGGTTGTGGCTTAAAAAGTGTGCCAGGAGCCACTCCAGAGGCCCTGGTTCTCCCTGCCAAATATTATTACTACAGAGATAAGGACTTGGCCCATTCTGTAACTGTCAGTTCTACCACAGAAAGTTTCTAACATGCGTTGATTAGAGACATGAAAAAAAAGAGAAACTGGAGAAAATCCAGAGTTTCTAAAGGGAAAATGTGCTGTGTCGAATATATGCTTGTGTTTATTAAGGATGCATATTCAAAACTTAAATAAGCACTAGTTTGCATAAGTTAGACTTAAGGCACATTCATATCAGATTTTTAAAATTTCCTTTTTTATTATCGATATTTAGAATGAAAGTACATTTAATGTTGGTATGAAAGTTGTCAAGAGTTGTTATTGGTACTGTCTCGAGAGTTTATTTTTTAAGCACATTTTCACATTTCTAGCATGACAATTCTCTTTCATTTCTCCTTACTGAAATTCATGTTTATTGTTTTCACAAGTAGTGTGACAGCCAGCTTTGGGGAGTGATGCTAGAGAATGTTTAAGAGAGGAAATGATGACCTGTGGGAAGGTTCCAGATAGTAGATAGGAATGGCTGAAGATAGAAAATTGCTGCCCTCTATATAGACTTGCAAGAAACATGGGCTATATTGTAAATTTCATCACTTCTTTCTTTTTTGAGTAGACATAAGGAAAATAATATGCTATGGCAGCGGTTCTCAATGTGCAAACAAATGCACTCATTTATAGGATATATTTGTATGATGCAAATAATAATGTTATCTGGGCGTGGTGTTTTAACCCCAGGACTCGGGAGGCAGAGGCAGGTGGATTTCTGCATGGTCCACTTAGTCAGTTCCAGGCCAGCTGGGGCTATAGGGAAACCCTGTCTCAAAAAAGACCAAAAACAAAACAAAACAAAACAAAACAAAAAAACCAGAAAACCAACTAATAATATTGTTATAGCAATAGTTAAAACGAACTATGGTTTTTGGTGAAATGCCCATCTTTGAAAATAGATTCAAAACTCCCCTGAAAAATATCAGTGTCCTTCAATGTCCTGGTTGTTAATCTGGTATGTATTATTAAATAGATGAGAAAGATAAAATTTTGTGTTTGACAGAGACACTCAAAATCCTGACAGGATACATCCTTGAGTGTTTCAACATGCAACCATCATCTGTCACACAGCAAGAATTATTGGCCCATATTAGCTGTTTGCTATAATTGGGTATGTAGGTTTTGACAAAAAGGAGATACTTTGACACCTGCAGCAGAGAAAACCATACTGAAACATTCTGTGTATCTCCCATTGTTGGTAATAGAAGAATAACCTTAAGAGAAACACTCGTGTAAAACACTGAGTCATAAATTACACAGGACAGGACGGCACCACACAAAATGTAAAGGTTGACACTCAGGAGAAGGAGCTAATCTAATTTGACCTTCTGAACAGCCTTCCCCTTCACAGCATAATAAAAGTGACCTTCAGTTGAAGAGTTATGCTGCTAAAAATTAAAATCTAGTCACATTTTAAAGACAGAGAAGTGGGAATTTGCAAAAGAAAGTGTTTCTTGCACTTGACTATAAATGGACCAGGTACAAAGTCACCTTGAGAAATAACCAAAATCAACTTTGCTTAGAAGTCTGGGTCCCAGGCTGACTATGACTTCTTCAAAGAACCATTTAACATATTGAAAGCTAAAGAAACTTTTCTTTTACATTTTCGGCTGGTGAAATCCATCAGTCTATATTCCTTACAGTGTCTGGATTCTATGCCTTGCTTAGCAAGCCATTTTCCGTCATAAAAGAGCAAAATATTCTCATTTCTCATTCCATAATTTGGATGAGTAGATTAAACTAATTATTACTTATTCATGGTACGAATGATGATAGGCTGGATTCTCAAGAACTTTTTCTCACATGGTAGCCATTGTTCCAGTGTGAGTCTTTCGTCCTCCTGCGGATGTCATGGGACTTTATTATCACATTGTAAGTTTGTATGTGCATATGTAAATTTTGTCTATTAGGGGAAAAGTGTCTTTAATTCCTCCATTTTAATACTCGGTTCCTATTTGTCTTTGTGTTTATCTGTCTCTGCTTATTGAATGTTAAGGTTTGTTGATGAATGCTCAGTGATTCAACTCAGTTCCTTCTGCTTGGCATAGTACAAGTTTTATCAGTGTTAGAGATCTCTTCTTATAGGCTCTAAGAAAGTCTCATTTTGCTTGTTAATGATTGATGTTCCTGTCTTTTCATCATTTGCTTTATATGTTAAGCATTCCTATTTTTGTAACTGTTCCATGATACCAACTTGGATATACAGTATACGACTGAATTTTAAAATTAATTTTTAGTGTTAATATGGTAATTTTACTTAATTTTTCTAATGTATATTTTTATCGAAGTTTTGTGGATTTCATACAATATGTCTTAATCATATTTAGGCCTCCTCCCCTGTCAGACGCCCCCAGACCCCCCCATCAGATTTCATGCATTCTGTCATATACGTTAAGGCCTATAGAGTCATGTTTGTGTATCCTCATGTCCCCCATGTGAGTTCATCCACTGGCCCCTGTTCAGCCTATTTAGCACCACTGCTTTAAAGACTAGCTCTTCCCTCACCGAGCAGTCATCTTGAGCATCTGTGTTTTAACAGATCCTCTCTGCCGTTCACATACGTTGGACTTCCTGTTTCATCATATTATGGACCCATTTTCTTCGGTGTCTTCAGCTATTTTCCACCTTTACTTGTGTTTTAGTTGTGGTCGTTAGATTTCATTTGATCTTCATTATTCCCAGGATTTCATGGTTTTCATTTTTCTAAAATGTATATATTTCTTATTAAGTAAGTTGAAAAATTCCGTCTGTTATAATTGAAAATGAATTGCATATGTTGACACTATCCCCTACCAGGAAAAGAAAACTTTTGGAAAGATTTTAATGGCTTGGCTCTAGGACATCTTAAAATTGGATGAAACATTACATATGCTATATAAATAATCCACCTGCTTTTTAGCAATCACACTCACAAAAATGCCTGGACTTAATGGCATACTAACATTAAGTAAAACTACATATTTCACAGATATCTTTGCTGATTATTACTTCCATACAGTCCACCGTATTATTTTTTTCTTAATTTAATATGTTTATTTCCTAGAAGTCTAGCAAAATACTACTATGTGGCTTGATCAACAGCAATTGATTTTCTCACAGTTCTAGAAGATAAAGGTCCAGGATCAAGGTGTCAGGAGGTCTGGTTTCTTCTGAGGCTTCTATGATTAGCTTATGTGTAGTTTCATGTGGATCATCCTCTGTGCTGAAACATCTTCAATGTTCCCTCCATGTCCAAATGTCCCCTTCTTGTGAGGAGACAATTCATATTCCAATATCGGAGTTCAGGAATTTCCTGGGAAATCA
>NW_008357047.1:973151-975397 GCF_000622305.1 Nannospalax galili
TTTTCCCATTGTTTCTATTAGCAATCTTCCTTGTGATTTTTGTTATTCTGTTTAGTGTTTTTCTTTTTTTTTTTTCACTTTTCCACATGTGTTTGATTACTTCCCTGAAGGTGGATTAAATTAGTTTGAATAATATTCCTATATGTGTTTCATTTACTCAAGGCAAGAGCTGTCTGTCATTCCTCTGGCAGTGACTATGCATTTCCCAGTTTTTCTATTAGCAATCTTCCTTGTGATTTTTGTTATTCTGTTTAGTGTTTTTCTTTTTTTTTTTTCACTTTTCCACATGTGTTTGATTACTTCCCTGAAGGTGGATTAAATTAGTTTGAATAATATTCCTATATGTGTTTCATTTACTCAAGGCAAGAGCTGTCTGTCATTCCTCTGGCAGTGACTATGCATTTCCCAGTTTTTTGTCACCCTACTGTCAAAGAGGAGCTGTTATTTCAGTGGACTTATTTTAATGATGCACTCTTAGCTCGCTTTTGATGAGTGGAGTATAAATCTTCATGGAAGGCATAGGGTCCCATTGTCCACCTTGGAAACTCCTGTGCCAGATCACTTCCACAGCATATCCAATGCTGTGTTCTGGATACAAATGCTAGAATCTGCAAGTCCTCATGCAAGTTACCCCAATGGCATGTTTGGACCCTTGATTCTTTATTAGTTGCTATCAAAGACACAGTTCCTTCTTGTGGCCTCTATTTCCTTGAGAGTACATAATTCTGCTAGAAAAGTTAGTATTTTGTTGTTGTTGTTGTTGTTGTGGATAGTGATCATCTTGTATCTGTAATTGCTGACAGGTGCCTTGATTCTGTTCGCTTTCATCAAAAAGTTTTGTTTTGATTTAAAACTTCCAGAAAGTCCTCACTATTTTTGTATATTAGTAACTGTCCCTGATTTTCTGGTACTACTGGGGATTTATGTCAGTGTTTTTCCTGTCTTTGTTGTGGAATGCTCCTTAGAAATATTATAATAATAAAACACTTGGTAAGAAGGTGTTTTCAGATAGCTATTAGAATCAGAAACCATTTTTCCGAATATTACAACCTCTTACTGAGCATTCTAAAAGGAAGTAAATCAACCCACAGTTCCATTTTAAGTTCTGTGTGATGTTTGCAACATTTTATTTTCCTTAGTTTTGCAAAATGTTTTGACAGCACCTTGAAGGTGGTCTGTGCAGTAATCAATATTAATAGGAGAAGCATGGCTATCAGACTATCAAAGAGGGCTGTGTGGAGGACATTTGGCTGTGACAAAGCATTCTATCAGTGCTTTATCTCTGATTACTCCTAAAGAGTCTGTGTCTTTCAAAGAATGGGGAGGTTGGATTATAAAGCTAAAATATAAATTAGGCATTTCAAATTTGAAGTACATAATTGAAGTCTCAGTTATCCCTCCTCTGATTCATCCAGTCATAGCTGTTACAGATCAACCAATGCATAAAGAAAAGCCACTCAGCTGAACATAAAAACCTGCGTTCTACGTAAGGACTGTAGCAATTCTGTGTGTGTATGATGGGGGAGGTGCTCATACGTGTGCATGCTGCTGCACAGGCTGGAGATATGGCTCAGTGGTTAAGAGACCGGATGCTCTTGCAGAGGACTTGGTTCAATTCCCAGCACCCACATGACAGCTAACAACTGTCAGCACCTCCAGTGGAAAGCAGTGCCCTCTTCTAACCTCCGTTGGCATTGCATGACACAGGTACATATATATACATGCAGGCAATACACCCATACACCTAAAATTAATATAAAAAATAAAATGTTTTTCAAAGATCCCCTTCAGAGTATGGCGTGATAAGAATAGGAGGTAGGAACTGGCTAGGCAGTTAGGGTAAAAAGACCCCAAAGAAAAGTATAAAAAGACCTCAAAGAAAGGTAGCCAATTTCTTGGCTAAAAATCAGTATGTCCTTGGGCCTGTTAGCAACATACTCTATTCCAAGGACAAAAATGTCAAAAGTATTTGGGAGCTTGTATCTATCTAATCCCTAAAAGATTTTAGGGTTACCTCTTCAGAGGGGGAATGTTGGAGGGGAGGGAGGGGGCATGGATTTGATCAAAACACCTTATATGCATGTATGAAATTCTCAATAAAGTTTTTGTGAAAGATAAAAAAAAATTATGACTCATTCTAGATGTCTATTAACAGATGAATAAATAAGAAAACACAAGGCTGGAGAGATGGCTCAGTGGTTAAGAACACTGGTTGTTCTTGCAGAAGACCCAGGTTCAAATCCCAG
>NW_008357047.1:975476-977221 GCF_000622305.1 Nannospalax galili
TTGAGATCAAATTTGTTGAAAAATATAGTCACTTAAAAATATTTTATTTATTCTTTGAGAATTTCATACAATATATTTTGATCATAGTCAGACCTCCTCCCCCATCCTACAATCGATCCATCGGTCACATGTCCTCCATTATTATTTTTCTTTTTTCTGAAAGGCTTATCATTCTAATTTGTGTTCCTGAAATGCTCCAGGCTGTGGGTCCGTTCCTTGGAGTTTGGTCAACCTACTGCCACCACACCCTTAAAGAAAATGGACTCTCCTTCTCACAACTGTCAGTCTTTTAAAATCAGTGTCCTAGATTGGTAAGATAGCTCAGGAGTTAGGAGTCCATACTGGTCTTGCAGAGGACACAAGTTCAGTTCCTAGCACCACGCTGGATTGCTTACAGCTGCCTGTAACTCCAGCTCCAGGAATCCAGTGTTTATGGCATCTTTGAGTACCAGCACTCTCGTGGAAATGACCCCCGTCCACATCCATACACATAATTAAAAACAGTAAGTCAGTCTTAAAAATGACTCACTCCTTACCTAAAAATGCGTCATGTATTTTCTCTCTATGTAGATGGTAAAGAGAAAAGCAAATGACATGGGACTGTTCAGGGAGGCGACCAATTAGGAAGAAGGATGTGGGAGGGAGACAAGGGATCGGAAGGGGTAACAGGTCATATATTTTCTCTCTATGTAGATGGTAAAGAGAAAAGCAAATGACATGGGACTCTTCAGGGAGGCAACCAATTAGGAAGAAGGATGTGGGAGGGAGACAAGGGATCGGAAGGGGTAACGGGGTGAACATGATCAATGTACAGGACAGACATGTATGGAGACGTCAAATTTAAAGCAATTCATACAGTGAAGTTTATTAAAAGCAATTCACATAAAGAGAATGATCAATGCAAATCTCCCATGTGAGGATTGTTCCTGGTCTTCCTGAGGACAGATTATTAAACTCACTTAGAGGAAACAGTGGAGACAGAGCCTGAAGAAACTTTTTAAAAAATGCATGACTACTAAGTCGTAGGAATTTCCATTTATTTTTAAGAAAAAGATTATAACACTGTAAAGACACTCTCATTGCATGATTCTGGGATTTGGTTCTAAACAACTGTGGCTGAGCTCTAAGTGTCTCCTTCCATAGTGTCAGTGCCTGGCGCTTGGATCATTCTTACCAGTAATGGACTTGAAGCCCTTGTCTTTAAGACTTCGGGAAAGCATTTGACATTGGCAAGGTCAGAGAGTGTATGCCATCTGATTTTATTTAAATGTTCAAAATTACAAATAGAAACTATGGTAGATAAGATGAAAGTAGAAGTGGCTAAATGCCGCGAGAGGATGAGGTGCTCGTTTCACAGTTGATGCTGACGTGGAGCTGAGCTCTGATGTTATCAGTGATAGAGGCAGTTGAGAGAATCACAGCTAAGGGTGGCTAAATGCCGCGAGAGGATGAGGTGCTCATTTCACAGTTGATGCTGACGTGGAACTGAGCTCTGATGTTATCAGTGATAGAGGCAGTTGAGAGAATCACAGCTAAGAGAAATCTCGGTTCCATCTCTGTCAGTTCTTCACTCTATAATTACTTTTTTCTAAATTAGTAGATTGTTTAGCAGTTTGGGGTTTATTTAATAAAAGCTGAGTAGAAAAATGAGAAATATTTCTCATATAATATAACCCCTCACATTCCCACCTGAGAGCCACTGATTCTTTTATAGTTAATATCTTGTGCCAGTGTGATATGTTTTT
>NW_008357047.1:977610-979875 GCF_000622305.1 Nannospalax galili
CCACCATGTGGGTGCTGGGAATCAAACCTGGGTCCTCTGCAAGAGTAGTCAGTGCTCTTAACCACTGAGCCATCTCTCCAGCCCCCAATCCTTATTTTTAATCACTTAATGCAAATTCCATTGTGTGGATGCCCAAAAGGTTGCTGATTGTCTTGTTCCACATCATTATGGATACTTCCAAGTTTATATAGATATTTACATTTTTATTTATTTATTTTTAATTGAATTTTTCATTTATGAATAAAGCTGTTAAAACCTCTCTGTAAGGATTTATGTGGATGTAAGTTTTGAACTCACATAAATTTCAAGTCCACAATTTCTCTATCCTATTTTTAATTTTTAAAGTTACTGTCACACTGTGGCCCAAGTTGTCTCTAGTACCTATGTTCCCACTAGCACTGAATAGAGGCACTATAGTTACAAATCCTTCATTGTCACTTAATTTACAATCACCTGATGACATACAATGTTCGGCATTTTACCTTATGCTTACTTCCTCTATGAGTTGCTAGAACTACAAGTCATAGCAAACCCCCAAATCATATAACCTATCTTATATGCTACCTTATCCAAATTTTATAGTTGGCACTTGACACCTTGGTCCATGTCTAATCTTGAATTAACCCTGGTGACTGTATCCAGATTGTTTTTATAATTTTTATTTGAATGCACATCAAGTTGTGGCAGCACTTTTACATTTGAAAGTTTACCCTTTCTCCCCTGTGCTGTCTATTTCTTTGTCAAAGATCAACTGATTACTCAGTGTGCCTCTGTTCCTGGGATTTCTACTCTGTCTCATTGATCAATTTGTGGACTCTTCTGTAAATACTGTGCTTCCTTGATTTCCATGGCTTTCCATTTGTCTGGTGTTACGATAGTGTTTATCCTTGTACATTGTGTTCATTTTTGCTTGTATTTTGGCTTTCTTTATAAACTTTTGAATAGGTTTGTTGATATCTTCAAAATAACCTGTTGACAATTTGAACGGATTGAAGCAATGCAATTTGAGATGAACTTACATTTTGAAAATATTGTCTTCCTTATGGAATATCTGCTATTATTCATCTTGAGTCTTTCTTCAGTTTCATAGTGTTCTCCATAAATACCACAGGTTTTTGGTAAGAATTATACATACACAACCTTGTGTCACATTAATTACTTTTTTCTAAATACATATATATGGCAGTGATTGTGCAATACTTTATTGTATAATGACATTATTGCTATTTTAAATTTGTACAGATGCAGTCTATGGTGTTTCCATAATGATGAAACAACCTGATAGCAAATTTCTCAAAAGTTATCCCCATTGTTAAATGGGATATTACTGCGTGTTTCTCTTTTTGTACTAATACAAATGGTATTCAGTATTTAATTCATACTACAACTTTCCATTCTGGGGACCTAAGAAAAAAGAGCTTTTGCATGGAAACCCTGTGTGCTGCCATCTTGTTCCAACTGCTTATTAGTTTCAGGAGTTGTTTTCTTTAATTAGAGAACTTTCCTAAATTCGCATGTCATCTGAAAAGAGTTTTACTTCTGTCATCATAATCAGTAGAGATTCTCTTCTTCCATCATTTGAGTGAAGCATTCCAGAGCACTGTTGAATAGGAGTGGGAAGAGCTAATGCCATTCTTTGTTCTTAATTTTAGTGGGAAAGGACAGCGTTTTTCACCATTAAGAATGATTTTAGTGCCAGATACTTGGGGGCGGGGGGCCAGAGATAGGCAGATCTCTGTAACATCAAGGCCAGCCTGATCTACATAGCAAGTTCCAGGCCATCAGGTGTTACAAAAGAACAATAACACAAAAATGTTTTAGTCACAGGTTCTTTGTAAATATTCTTTATTAAGCTGAAGATAATCCTTTCGACTCCTCCTTTCCTAAGAATTATTATAATGAATGTGTCTTGGTTTTCATCAAATTCTTTTGTGTACCTGTTCTTGTGCATGTGTGCAAGTGAATGCATGTACAGGTGTGTAGGAATACATGTGGGCCAGAAGTTAGGTGTCTTCTCCATTTGTTCGCTTCCTTATTTTTTTGAGATGAGTTTTGTGACTGAAATTGGAACTCACTGTTTCAATTAAACTTATGGGCCAGCATGCCCGGGGAGGGGAGTATCCTGTGTACACCTCCTTTGCGGGCCAGCACGCCCTGGGGTCCTCCTGTCTGCATGTCCTCTGTGGGCCAGCACGCCCTGGGGTCCTCCTGTCTGCATGTCCTCTGTGGGCCAGCACGCCCCGGGGTCCTCCTGTCTGCATTTCA
>NW_008357047.1:980330-987482 GCF_000622305.1 Nannospalax galili
GCCCTGGGGTCCCCCTGTCTGCGTGTCCTCTGTGGGCCAGCACGCCCTGGGGTCCCCCTGTCTGCGTGTCCTCTGTGGGCCAGCACGCCCTGGGGTCCTCCTGTCTCCAGTAGATGTGCACTACTTGCCTGCAGTTTTACCTGGCTGCTAGCATCCAATCTCAGGTCCTCTTGTTTGTAAGGCAAGCAATTTACTGGCCGACCCATCACCCCACCCCATATTTTGTCTACATGTATGGATTAAACCTTTCTTTTTCTATAGCCTGTTGATTCGATAGATTATATTGACTGATTATTGAAAATTTCTGGCCTAACATGCTTGAAAGGAATCCCACCTGGTCATGTTGTATAATTATTTTTAACACACTGTTAGCTTTGATTTATTAATAGTGTCAAGAAATTTTCTTAATAAGGGTAAACTTGATCTGTACTTTTCCATTTCTGATGATGGCTTCGTTGGTATTGTTTTAGAAGTCATCAATAATCAGTTTACTCCTGTTTGTATTTGATCCTTTCAAGGAATTAATCTATTCATTACATCTAGATTATCAAACAGGGGCACAACTTTGTTCATAATAAAGTTCCTTCCTAAACCCGACTGCACTTCATCACCCAAACTTTGATCAGCTATATTTTCAGTTATTTTGGAATATGACTCAGTTTCTTCTGAAACCTCTTTGACCCACATATTATCTTCCTATTATGTTTTTTTAGTTTAAATCTACTGCCACCTGCAAGTGGAAAGGTGTATCTTCATTCTTTGGAATGAGCCACAGTGTGTTTTGTGGTTGAGAATGCCATCAGTCTCCGTGATTGCTGTGTAGGCTTGAGAGGAAGATGAAGTGTTCTATAAATGTGAATGAGACCCAGGAGGTTGCCTTTCACCTCAGCCCTCTCAGTTACTGCTTTGTTCCCCTCTGGTCTGTCAGTCACTGATAAAGGAAGATTGAAGGCTGCAGCTATAATAATGGATTAATTTATTTTCGTCTTGCAGCTCTATAAGTTTATCTCAATTATCTGATGCTCCATTGTTAAGTATATATATATTAAGGATTATTGTGTCATCTTATAAAATTATAATGTATGATATGCTACTGTCTCAATTCATTGGTGCTTCAATAACAAAATAACTTTAGGCAGTGTATTTTATAAGTAGCAAAAACGTACTTCTAGTAGTGTCCTAACATGGGAGCAACTTGCAGCAAGCTCCTTCAGCTCTGGTATATAGACACTCGCCTAGTTGACGAGGGCAGGTCCCTCAGATCGCTTCCCATCCAAAGGCTGCACATTTTATGAGCATAACATTCGGGCTGTTTCAACAGGTATATTTTGAGCAAGAACAAAAACAATAAGACTCAGAGTACAGCAAGTGCTGTCATCATCCCAACATTCCTTTTCTCTGAATCTGTGTTGCATCAAACTAATATAGCTTCTTTAGGTTACTTTCAATTAGTATTAACATACCATATTTTCCTGCATCCCTTTTCATCTTATTTATTTATTTATTTATTTATTTTTGTTTTTTAGAGATAATGTCTTCCTGTAGCCCCAGCTGGCCTAGTACTTGCTGTGTAGACCAGGCTAGCCTCGAACTCACAGAAATCAGGCAGGCTTTGCCTCCTGAGTACTGGGCTTAAAGGCATGTACCACCAAACTCAGCCCTATGCCCTAATATTTAAGTTTGATTTCTTCTAGGCAATATATAGGTGGATCTTAATTTTAAATCCGAGAACATCTTTGCATTTAAAGTGAATACTGATACTTTAGTAAATAACTACTGTACCTCTTACTCTTTTTAATTATGTGAGTTTCCTTTCTGTTTCTCCATTCTTTTATGTTTCTAACTTTCCTGTTTTTTTTTTCCACAGCATTTTATGAGATTGAATTCTTCTGCTCTCTTAGCTTGAGTTTTACTTAGTTTTGAACTTATTTTTTTATTCTTCTCCTGAGTTGTCAGTGTGTATATTCATCACTAAACTAAGACCATTTGAAAATAGCCCTGTACTGTTTCTGGGCACTACAAGCACCTTGTAAAGGATTACTCCCACTTTCTCCTATTTCACTTCTATAAGTCATTGATTTCATGTCTTGAAGCTAAAACAGCATCAAATTATCTGATGGATCAATTTAAGAAGAAAAAATATAGTTCAAGTTCTTAAGTTCATTTTTTCTGCAATAGTCTTTCTTATGTCAATCAGATGTTGTAGCGTCTATTGTTCCTGCATCTGAAGAAATTCTTATAATTTTACTTATATAAAACAATTCCTCAGTATTTTCTTACCCAAGAAAGGTTTTCTTACTCTTAATTTTGATGATAAGTTTTCTTGATACAGAATTTTAAGTAGGGAAATTTCTTTTTCTTTCAGCATGAAAAATACTTTATATTTCATATTTCACTACCCTATCTCTGAAAAGAAGCTCATGAATGTCATGGGAGTAATTGATGATTTTCTACTTAGATTTAAGGCCTGCTTCATAAGATGGAACCAATACCAGTATCAGGGCCAAGAGCTGTGGTTAGACAGGTCATAGGCCATAGGGGGAATCTACTATTATTATTCTGCTAAATGGACTTAGCATTAAACCAACTCCTAATGGCCTATTGTTAGACCTGTAGATTAGTGCATCTCTCAGCCCTCATCACAGAATATTCTTTGGGCAGTAGATTGTGCTTAACAGAGTCTCAAAACTTGTCAAGGTGTAGAAAACTAGAATTAGAATATTCAGCTCTAAATGGAATACCTATACCACCCTCTCTCTTCCCAGGGCTCAGGGAATTCCACTGTAGAGGATGTGGAAAGATTGTAAGAACCAGAGGTAGTGGATGACCACAAGGAAACAGTGTTAGATGGACACACAAGGCAGGTGAACATATGAACTCACAGCAGCTGTGACAGCATGCATAAGACCTGTGCAATCTCAAGCCAAACAAAATCCCAGCATGGAGGAGGGAGGTGCTCATGAGGTCCCACCCCTAAGTGAGGAGCAATTAACAACTGATAGCTGTTGGGAGAAACTGAGTCAGTTTTCTTTAAAGATGTGATCCTTCACAGGTGAACCATGTTCCCGTGAATGGCCATATACGAAAGAGTATATGAGCAGCACAAACTGGATTAAAATAAAACGAGGACATAAAGTTGGGTGGGTGAGGAAGTGGGCAGTGGATATGGGAAGAGCTGTGGAGGAGGTGAGCACTATCAAATTACAGTGTATGAAATTATCAAAAAATTAAAACGAAGAAGAAAAAGGAAGTTTAAAAGTCCCACGTATTTTCATCCTTGCTCCCTGGAAGTCAGGTATATATTTCCCATGAGGGTTGCTTCAAGCATTTCTCCCTGTCTTTGTTTCTCAGAGGTGTAAAAACCATGTCCTTACATGTAGTTAGCCCCCTGGGCTGCTGTTTATCCTGCTTCCAGACCTCAGATCATCCTGTTTATTATTCTTTATCGTTAATTCAGGGAAATTCACAGTTCTTGTAACTTCCGTGTGTGTTTTTCTGTCATTCCTTGTTTGATTCCCATCATGGGCACCACATACATTGTACACTCACTCTATCATTCTTGGATGGCCTGTGATGCTAGTTTTGTTCTTTTTGTCTTCCCACTTCAAGTTTTGAAGCTTCTACGGACATGTTTTCAAGTTCTTCAATTCTTTTTTAATATTTTATTCATTATTTTTATTTTATGCATATGAGTGTGTTGCCTACATTTATGTAAGTGCACCTGTGTCATGCAATGCCCATGGAGGTCAGAAGAGGGCATTACATTCCACTAGAAATGGAATTACAGACTATTGTTAGCTGCCATGTGGGTGCTGGGAATCAAACCTGGGTCCTCTGCAGGAGCAGCCAGTGCTCTTAACCACTGAGTTATCTCTCCCACCCAAGTACTTCAATTCTTTTGTTTGCCCATTGCAGTCTATTGAACCAATCAAAGGCATAGTTCATTTCTCTTACATTTGTTATCCTTGTTGATTCTTTATTAGTGTTTCCATTTCTGATATTGCAAATCTGTCCTTGTGTGTTCCTCACTGCCTAAATTCCTGCTCATAATAATCAGAGCAAGTTCCTTGTCTGGTCATTCCTACCTCTTTATCATACTTGAGTCTGATTGGAGGCTTGTGCCATGTCTTCAAACCATGCCCTTTGACTTATGCTGTTTCTTGTAAAGTTTTGTTGTTGACACTGTCGTATACAGATTGGGAGAAACTAGGGGAGCAGGTCTTTGGTATGAGGTTTCATTGTTTTCTGACCAGAGGTTAGTCTGTGTTTTTATTTGCTGTAGGCTCTTGTTATCTTGGAGTTTCCAGATAAAAGTCTTCTTCTTATATAAGATCTTTTGTTCAGGTCCCACTTACATCTGGGTACTTATTGGTGACAAGGAATATTCTTTAAATCTCCAGCTTTAAATTCAGTTTCTATTATTATTATTATTATTACTATTACTATTATTGTTAATTATAGCACTGTATGTGCTAACACACAAAAGTCATTTCATGTGTGATACTCAAAAGAACAACTTTTTAAAAAATATTATGTCTATTATTTTTATTTTATATGTATGGGTGTATTGTCTACATGTATATAAGTGCACCCATGTAGTGCCCATGGAGGTCAGAAGAGGGCATCATATCCCCTGGAACTGGAGTTACTGATGGTTATTATCCACCACATGGTTGCTGGGAACCAAATCTGGGTCCTTAGCAGCCAGTGCTCTTAACTGCTGAGCCACCTCCTCAGCCCAACAAAGGAGAACTCTTGGCAGTCAATCCTTTCCTTCTACCACAGGTTCCAGCCAGAACAGAACTCGAGTAGTCATGTGCTTTTGCCCATTGAACCATCTCCCTGGACCCTAAATTTTGTTTCTTCAAATTAAGTTTCATTCTTTGAGTGAAACTCTGATCTGGGTTCTGTTCTTTAGAACTGCCTCTCAGCTTTTACTTTGTCCCATCTTAGAGGAAACAAGAAGGCTGGAACTGGTTATCTCCTTCCTCCATGCCAAAGTCTGCTGGGCACTTCTCCCCATAGGGAGGGTTAGAGGTAACTGAACTTTGGTATTTTTCATATCTCAATTTGATTTGGCTATGGTAAACAAACGAATAAAACCAGCAAGCAGTTAGGGGCTAGGGAGATGGCTCAGAGGGTAAAATGCTTGCTGAGCAAGCAGGAGGGCTTGAGTGTGGCTGTCCGGCCCCCACATCCATCATGGATGCCTTAGCCCTATAATCCCATCACTAGTGCATCAGAGACTGGGGAACTCAAAGGCAGCTACATAGCCCACCTAGGCAACCAGTGTGCTCCAGGTTCCATGTGAGACCCTGTCTCAAGAAGTAAGGTAGGGTACAGGTATGCCTAGCATACACACACACACACACACACACACACACACACACACACACACGAATTAAATGTTAAGCATTTATCTTGAGGGCAGTCCAGCATCCTGGTTAAGAATAGGATGTTCTGAGTCTATTTTGAAAATTACTCTGCTCTGTCACTTTCTGCTGAAATATGAGATCCTAACATCTTTATTTTAAGACTGTGTTAAGGTTCCTGGAGGTAAGACTCACCAAAGTATGAGGGTTCTCCTAAGGGTTCACTCCACAGAATTTAAATATTCCAGACTGAGTCTACAGCAATTCATCACCCACGGTTTAGAGCTTTGTACCTATGCAATACTGCTTGTAGGGGCCTCTGTCCCAGAGCTCTGGCCCCACAGATTTCTCCCTCCTATTCCCTCCTCCTCCCCTATTCCCCACGCTGACCAGCCCCCCATCCCTTCTTTGTCCTCCCTGCTTCCCCTCCTTAACCCAGTCTTCCTCTCCCCCATTTTCCCCTCCCACTCCTCTTCCTCCTCCATCTCCCCCTCCTCTCCCAGTTCCCTTCTCCTCCTCTCCCTGCTCTTCCTCCTCAGCCATCCCTCCCTTGTCTACCCCCTCCCCTCCCCCATCACCCCTCACCCGCATCTCCCTCCCTGTCCTTTCCTCTCCCTTTCTCTGTTCCGCCTCCCCTCTGAGTCCTCCTCCCTCCTCCTCTCCCGGTAGTCCCTCTGACTCCTCCCTCCACCACTTTTTCCTTCTTCTTTTCCATACTCTCCTCCCCTCCCTATTCTGCTCCCCTCCCCTTTTTTACTTGAAGCAGTGGTTTGATTTGTGTCTTCAATTTGTTACGGAAAAGGGAGAGCAGGTCAAATGATAAAGCTTTTGCTATGTAATGGTAATTAGAGCCCCCTCAACCCCTGTGGTTGACTAGGATAGAAGTCTTTGTTTCCCAAAGCTTTCACAGTCTTGTAAACTTTGCCACCATATGTCATCTTACCTAATTACCATGTATATGCTATGTACCTTTTGTTTCATTCCTCACATGAGTATAAAAACCCTCCACAACTTGAACAAGGGGTCTGACTCTTTTTATCCATGTGTCAGTCCCACTAGTGTCCTCATCCAACTTCAGCTGTTGGTCTCTGATTTTTCCATAACAAATTCTCCCAGGGAATCTGAGAAAAGTTGTTAGTTCTCAAAGTGGTCAATGATTTTCATTTCTTTTTTAATAATTCTTTTATTGATTCTTTGAGAATGATAGTGTGTTTTGATCATATTCATACCCTCCTCCACCTCCTCTTAGATCCACCCCTGCCCCCATATCCAGCTACCCACTTCATGTCTTCTCTCTACGTGGTTTTGTTTCCTTGTGCTCATCGACCACCTCTGGCTCTTACAATCTTACCACCTTCTCTTCTACAATGATTCCTAAGCCCTTGGGGGTAAAATGTAGATGTCCCATGTGGTCTTTTATTCTCTGCGCATTGACCAGTTGTGAGGCTCTATGTTAATCGCTATCTGCTGAAAAACTAAAATAAAAGAAGCTTCTCTACGCCTGCTTTTTTCTTAGTGCCATTTGCTTGGTATATTTTGTTCCATCCTTTCACTTTGAGATAGTGTCTGTCCTTGAAAGTGAGATGAGTTTCTTGCAGACAACAAAAAGATGGGTTTTGTTTCTTAATCCATTCATACAGTCTGTGTCTTTTGACTGGGGAGTTCAGTCCATTAATGTTTAAAGTTATTAATGAAAGATGAGTATTGAATCCTGTCATTTTTTTTTTTAAACATTAATGGACTGAACTCCACAGTCAAAAGACACAGACTATATGAATGG
>NW_008357047.1:991656-1020831 GCF_000622305.1 Nannospalax galili
ATCTGACGAGTTTGTATTCATGCTCAGATGCCGAGGAGCTCAGAAGGTGGGCGACTACGACCAGCAATAGTCATTTATATAGAGATTAGAAATGCATGTGAAAACGTCTCAATGTCAATTGCTTTGGAATGAATTCTTCTGTATGAAAAAAAAAATAAAAAAATAATGATTAAAAAACAAAAAAAAAACAAAAAAAAAAGAAGCTTCTCTGATGAGTTGTGAGATACATTATATGTATAACATTAAGTCATTAGTTTAATACTATGTTCATTTAGCAGAGTAATAGTATTAAGTTTTCCATTATGGCCTGGGCCCTGTCTGACCACAGGGTCTTGGCCCCTACAGCAGTGCCAGGTATGGATTCTATCTTGTGAAGCAGGCCTTAGATCTAGTTAGAAAGTGGTTGGTTATTTCCCAACATTTGTGCCACTATTGCACCCTTGGGCATACTTTGCCAGCATGGTCCTTCTTTTAGTTCTCAGGGTTCCTGGTTGGATGAGATTGATGATGACGTTTCTCTTCCAGTAGCAAACATAGCACCTTCCACCCAATGAAGGCTAGCCAGTGGAGATGAAGCTTCGACTTCAGTACAAGCTCGATTTCCCCTGTTCTAATGGCCTATGTGGGTAGTGTCTTCAGGAATAGGATATTACTGTCAAGTTCTGGAGGTGACCAAGAGCAGTGGCAGTAGCCAGTACTGTTTGATGGTCTGTGGAAACTCCATTGTCAATAGCTTCAAAAAAGGGAGCTCATTCTTTACTCTGGGTTTTTTATTAACTAGACTTTTGTGTATGATGGGGCATTGTATTCCCATTGTAGGGTAACTAGAGTTAGACTTTTTTATAGAATCATTTACATATTTTTAGGAAGCTTTTACAGTAAGTTTTCATGTGGCTTTTTCCACAGGCCCTAACTATTAGTTATCCCTTCCCACATTTCCTCCTCTACCCTGCCCTCCCATCCCACACACCATTTGACCCTTTCTGTTCCATTATTCTACCTTTCCTTTTTTATCCCTTCATTCTGCCTCCCCTCCCAGGAAGTCCACCCTATGGCCCCTTCCTAGTTTCCTGACTTCTATAGATTTTTCAATTAAAACACACATATCTGAACATTCACAGCTAGTGTCCATGAGAAAGAAAGCATGGGATGTTTGTCTTTTTGAGTCTCGATTACCTCATGCAGGATAATTGTTTCTAGCTCCATCCTTTTGCCTATGAATTTTATAATTTAATTTTATTAACACCTAAATAAAATTCCATTGTATAAACGTATCATATTTTCATTATCCATTCACCAGCTGATGGGCATCTAGGTTGTTTCCATTTCCTGGCTGTTGTGAAAGGGCAGCAGTGGACACAGATGAGCAGGTAGCTCTGTAGTAGGACACCGCCCTTTGGTTGTATGCCCCAGACTGGTACATGGCAGGATCTTGGGGCAGATCTATTTCTAGCTTTTTGAGGAACCGCCACCCTGATTTCCATTCTTGTGGGGAGTGGAATGGTGCTTTGTAAGCCCCTTTTGTCAGATCAGACTTTGCTTTCGTGCTGTGTACACTTAGTTGATCATCTGGTCTCTAGTTCTGCTTTTACAACTGTAACATATGTTTATGCCGAAAAGGTAATTTCTGTCTTTATTTGCATATTCTTTTATTCCAGTGTTTCATCATAATTGTGATAAAACGATCTGTTCGACAAGTTTAAAGTTGCAAACTAAATTCATTCGGCAACTAATCTTTACAAACTATTTGAAATAATAAACCTTTGCTATGGCACGACTGACTTTTCAGTAATATTTGCTAAATGATATGTAAAATTAGAAACAAATTAATTTGGAATTAATTACTTTTGAAGAATTCTAATTATTTTGTTTTTTCAGCATAATAGATTTTTTAAGTAATTAAGAATAATCTTTTTCAGACAGTTATAGCAGCAGTAACCCCTCAGAATACAATGAATACAGGAATAGGGACAAGAGAAGGTTTCGGGGAAGGTATTGTGTATATACTCTAAAACAATCAGAAAACATAACACACAGGCATGAATATTCTCTGTTGGGACCCCCATGCTGTTCAGTTAACGTTCTAGGAAAAAGTTAAATGGAGTTTGAGTGCTGCCGCCATTGGAAAATAGAAATATTCTTTATGATTTGGGCCTTTCGTGCATTTCTAATCATCCATAATAAACAAATAGCATTACATGAAGTTTTTAAATCATCATACTCGTTTTTTCATTGACCAATGTAACTACAGAAACACTTGTAAGTATGTTATTGTTCAACTTCAGAGATTGGTAATTGGAAATGCTAATTATTGTTGTTGCAACTTAAACTTGGTCAAAAATTTTATTTAGAATAAGCAGTGAGTAAAGTTGGCCAGGCTAATTTGGAGTAGCATTATGGTCAAATGATGGGTTTAGATATGTTAAAGCTTACTGAAGAATTTAATGCATGTGATGGGTGGAGACACGATGGAGTTGTGAGGAGAGGAAGGAAATGGACGTGGCAAAAGCATGCAGCTTTATTTCAAGATTAAAAGGACTGAATTCCAGGAGGGAAAAAAGTAAAAATAGATACATTAATAAAAAATACGAACTAAAGTCTGTAAGAAACACAGAAAGAACTGAAATTGTATGTTCACATAATTTCATCTTCTGTACTGTTTTTTTTTCTCCAAAAAGACATTAAAAAATAAATATAAGGCCATTCCTTTTCAAATCATTGGGAAGTAAACAGGATTTACGCAAAAAGCATAGGTACTTAAGTGGATAGTCTATATTGATCCTTTTACCAAATTGAATTAGAAAGTTCACCTGCTTTTATTCTTCAAAAAAATGCTGTGTGTTGTGGGACTGGGTAGTTCATGAACTTAAGAACCAAGGACGAAGGTGGTGGCTCAGATGGCTAAGGCGCCTGGCACCAAGTAATGACCTGAGTTCAAGTCCATGGACACACATGGTGGAAGACAAGAACCAACTCCTGCAAACTGTCCTTTGACATCCAGAAGCACGGATACACACACTTGCATATGCATGCACATACATGCTCACATGCACATGCACACATGTATGTACACACACACACAAACACATGCAAAATAGGTGTAGTATTTATTTTAAAGAACTAAGAACACATCAAATCATGGAACCAAAGTCTCTCTGGGGTGAGTGTAACATGTGAGGCAGATTCCATTCACACTGAATTTTAGCTTATTGCATTACACAGTAACAGTATAAAGGTGGTTTCTGCTTGGACACTATCTTCTTTTACAAAAATATTTAATTTGAATATAGTGCTTGTCTCACAATTCGCAATTCCAAAGATTGGTAAAGGTTTTTAAATCATTCTTTAGCCTGCCAACACCTTGGTTTAATTTTGTTTTTCTAACACCAATTGAACAATTTGATTCCTGATTTGACCTTAGACTTTTTATAGTGACAGGCATTGACAGCATATTTAATATGTGGCTCTGAAGTATTGGGTGATTCTTAGTAATGTTTCTGGAAGGCCAACTTAATTTCATCATATCTAACAGGATGACTGATATTATTACCTCCTGACTTTCTAAAAAGTTTATAAAACTTTATAAGGTAAATAATCTGTAAATGCATTTGACACAAAGCAAAAAGTGAAACAGAACCCCTTTTTTCACTAGTAAAGAAAGTCATTAGGAAACAAACAACAACTGTTGCAATAGAAGAGAATTGCTATCCATGTATTTCTTTCTGGGTCTTCTTTTGTCCATGTGAAAGAAATGTTCATTTAAATGATGATTAGTGTGCATCATAGGACACACACACACACACACACACATATACACACACACACACACACACAATATGATAAAATGTGGAGAAAATAAGAAAATAACTTTGAATGTTGAATATAAAAAGAGAATCTTAAAAAGTCCCCTGGGCTAAGGGTCTAGTCCAGTGGGGAGTGGTTGAAGAATTTCCCAGTATGTGTGAGGCTTTGATTCACTGTCTAGTGACACAAATATAAATACAGCTGTATTTCATATCTTGCTCATTACGTTTGTCAGACTTCTCTCCTTAGTGCTGAATATCAATGTGATTAATCCATGGAGATTTTCTGTCTATCAAAATGTAAAAATTATGTATATATTACTCTGGTTTCTAAAATGACTTATAAAATCCATACACATTTATTTTGAGGTTCCTCTTCTACAGAAAATCTCCGTGGATTACAGTCCAAGACTGAAACCCAAAGCAGGAATTGGGAGGTAGGAACTGAAGCAGAGATTGTAAAGGAATGTTGCTTCCTGGCTTGCTTCCGCCAGCTTGCTCAGGAAATCTATTATACAACAACCCAGGGATGGCTCCTCCCACATTGGGCTCCTCCTACACATACCCACAGGCTAATCTGATGGAGGAAAATTTTCAATTATGATTTCCTATTCCAAGGTACATCTTAAATGTGTGCCAAGTTGTCAGAAACTAAATCAATATACAAGGGTTATATTTTGGATCACGTTTTTCAGCAAATGAAATGTGTATGACAAAAACCAAATAAAATATAACATCTCTCTGCTTGCCTTAAAATCTACAGTTTTTAGGACTGGACATGGAGGAATACACCTTTAATCCCAGCAGAGACAGGTAGATATCTGTGAGATCAAGGCCAGTCTGATCTACATAACAAATTCAAGGCCATCTGGGGCTACAGGAAGACTCCATCTCCAAAAAGAAATCTCTATTTCTAAAGAAAAAATTTACTAGAGTCAATGTTTGAGCTGTCACATGGCTAAAAACTTCATTCTTCACTAAACAACCACTTGGATGCCAAAATAACAGTAACATCCAATCATAAAAAGTTTTTCTTTTTTCTGACTATTGTTTTTAGGTATATATCATTGAGGAGTCAGGACTAAATATCCTGCTGTGGTCCACGATCCAAACTAAAAACACTGGATGGACCTACGGACATGTGACTCTCTCTAGTCACAGCCCATTCAAGGTGGCATTCGAAGCTGACTTGGGTGGAAAGGATGGCTCCATTGCCCTTGATGACATCACTTTCACCCCTGAGTGTGCATCTGCAGGTGAGTAATTTTTCCAGAAAATGGGAATAAACATTATCTTCATTTTAAAATATAGAGTGATTGGGACATTGGAAAGAATTACATTTAGTTTCAAGTCAAGCCTTATTCCTATGTGATGAAGATATGTGTATATATTAAGAAGTAACATCTCCCTGCCCATGAACTTTGCTATGTAATTTTCATGACTTCTTGGCAGCAAATTAATATTGCACCAAAATCATTTTCGAATGTCTGAGGAAATGGATTTCTGCTAAGACAGCTTTATTGTCTAGCTTCCTATTCCAGAGCTCACCTTAACTGCCAAACACAAAGTTCCCCTGGTCCTGTTCTCCTCCAGACTGTCTTCTCCACTCACATTAGCCTTTCTTTCCATGTCATGGGTTGTCCCCTTCTTCCCATTTGCACTGCACAATCTAGAGTACTCTCTGGATTTCAGCAGGAAAACACAAGCTCTGTCCTGAACCTCTGTACGGTATCATCCCATTAACTGGTACCCGAGTTTCTGCTATTTCGGATGTCTCCACTTAAGTGGGGCTTTTTCTTCTCTATAAGTCTTCAATTTTTCATTATTAGACAGTTCAGTCATTGTCGGGGTCCTGCCCCGACACAGGAGCCAGGGAAAGGGAGGTGAGCTGTCTGCCCATTACCCGCAGCCTCCCCGGGAGACAATCAGATGCGACAGGGAGCCAGTCAAGCAGGAACTCGTTTATTGCAGGTGTTACAGGGCTTATGAAGGCAAAAACCACAAAGGAAAACCCCCTCCCCAACCAAGTATCCAATCATGTTAAAGGTCAACTTGAGCATGCAGTCTCCTCTCCATAGCACAGCATAGCGTTCACGAGGTGATCTCGCTGCCAAGATGCACGGAAATGACAAGAGCCAATTAGCGATTCTTCAAAACAAGTCTGGCCATGTTCCGGGCCGTTTCCTCCAGGCGCCATCCTGCCTCGCTCCTGGCCTCAGGCCCCCGCAAGTCATGTCTTTCTAAGCTACTTAATGTTTCTTTTAAAAGTGTGTTCTTGAGCTGAACATGAGAACAGAAGTTCAGATCCCTAGAACTCATATAAATGGTGGCTTGTGTGCAGTTCCATCAGCAAACTGGCTAGCAAGACTAGCCAAAGGGGTGAACTTTGGGTTTGATTGAGTGTCCCTGTCCTTTAAGGATTCCCCACATTAGTTTTGGGTCTCTAAATGTATGTGCAGTTGCGTGCACCCATACATACAAAACACACACACACACACACGCACATGCACACATGCACACACATCACAGTCCCACACACATACATGAAAATATAAGAAGAAAAAAAGTGTGTGCTTGTAACTACCTCTTGGTTTCCCTCTAGATACCAATTCCTGGGCAGTCTTACCATCCAAGTGACACTATCCTTGGAAAGCAGTCACCCTTTTGGTCCTCATCACTTCCTTTGTCAGGGAAAGAGAAATTTTACTGCTTGTTTGAATTTACTGCTTGTCTGAGTTTACTGCTTGTAACCAATTAGCTCAACTGGAGACACAGGCATCTGGAGATAGGGGCAAGTGCTGCAGCCCCTGTAACCTGACCTGTCTGGTCTGTGTCATGTCTGTAGGCATGTCTGCTTACACAAGATAACAAGGAAGGGCTGTGCCACGCACATACCACCCATCCCTCCCCGATTGGGACACCTGAAGGGAGCTGTAACATTTTTCTTGAAGTTATTGGTTTGTGAAATGCTTGCTTTGAAACTATTGGTTGTATAAACGCGGGCTTTTGTGTAATGGTTGTGGGAGCCTATATAATCTTTACCTGAAATTGCCTCAGGTCGATCGCTCTAACCAGACCTGCGTGTCTTGAAAGGACGGTCGGCCCCAGCTAGCTGGTTTAATAAAACTCTGCTTGATTTTTTGCATCTCCATACTCATGCATTTGTTCTCCAGAAGAGACCCACCGAGTCACAGACCCTAACACCTTCAGTGCTGTTCAACATTCCACTTTCATGGTCGCATCTTATTATCATATTTCGTTATTGTTCTATTGATAAGTACATTGATCAGCTGCTGTAGAACAGACACTGTCATTCAGTCCCACATTCTGCCACAATGGCCGTATCCATCTTCAAAGTTGAGGACATACAACTGTGTGATTTTTATTTGAATGTTGCTGGTTTATGTAGATTGAGAACCCTTTTTGGGCACGTGGTCCCCGTTCCCTGGCCTTGTCTGTCTGTGTCTCCTTTGTTTTCCTTGCCTTTACAGATGTTATTGCCATAAGAAATGCAGCTCCTCTTAACAGACTCCTTTAATTTTGTTTTCAGCTCCAATTGTAAAATAATTTTTCATATCAACTTTTTTGAAGAAAACATCACTCAGGAGTAAATGTGTAACTTAGTCATTTTCTTTCTGAAAATCTCCAGCAGCTGTTCCATCAAAGTGTTATCTGACAATCTCACTACATAGGTAGAATACAAGAGCTAAGAATGAGTGGAAGATGTCTGTATGTGTGTGTGTCCGTCTCTATGTATGTGTCTGCATGTGTCCTTGTGTCTTTCTGCCTGTGTGCCTGTCTGTGTGAGTCTGTATCTGTTTGTTTATGTGTCTGTGTGTGTGATTGTGTCTGTGTGTCTATCTGTGTATGTCGCTGTGTGGTTTTCTCTGCGTTTGTGTTTCTGTGTGTGTGTGTATTACACTAATTTTGAGGACTTCAGGAGTAAAAAAAATCTTTTGTAATTCAAATATTGAACTTAATGAAGAAACTAGGAAATTTGACACACAAGTTGCTATTATTCAAATAATAACAATTATCGTTTATAAATCTTCTAAAAATTATTTATTGAAATTAATACTATTGAGCATTAAATAGCATCACTGACACTGATGCAGTGATGATTCTTTCCAAATATATAATAGACTTTATCACCATTAGATTAGAAACACCCAAGACCTTTCCTACGAAACCTCGAGGGTCGTCTCTGTCACATTACATAATGCATGTGCCACCCAGGCACATTCCCACATATTCTGGGGTCTCTGTTCACATGTAGTTATCACTGATTTGGTCATATGTTTTTAGAAATCCGTGAATTCAGCTAGTGCTTCTGAAGGGCGTGTGTGCAAACCCCACACTGACGTGCTACCATGTGTGCAGTCCCACCCAATAGACCTGGTACAGCCGCGAAGGGTTCGTTTGAAGATTTGGAGAGAAAACATAAATAAAACATATAACAATTGAAATAAACAAAATTGTAATTTTGAGTGTAATGGCAAAGTCATAGTTCTCAAAAGCTTTAAAGAAATATTGATCTTTTACTGCTATACTGCTAGTGCAGACACCCTTCCCCAAGATTTGTAGGTGCATGACAGAAAAGTTTGAGAAGTGTTAATAGGTGAACACGTAAAAACCTGTATTAGAACAGACAGTATTCATATGTCGGTGACTTTGAAGGGTATAACCAACATATTCAAGAACTATGTTACTAATAAATATAAAACATGATAAGGAAAATATGAACCCAATTTTAATAAGCTATAGATATAAATCTATGATGTCTGAAAGAACATACAAAATATTATAGATATATATATATATCTGAGAAAGAGAATCATTTTGTTCTTGGTATTTTTCTGTATTTCTAAATCTTTATTTGCAAAAATATTGTTTATAATTGCAAAACGTAACTACTACTATATGAAATGAAGTTGTAAGATCATTGTCAGTATAATTAGGAGGTTTTGAAAAGATCATTGCTCTATTTACTTTTAGAGTGTATGTGTGTGTGTGTGTGTGTGTGTGTATGTGTGTATGTGTGTCTCTTGCTAAGGTTATACCCAGGGCTTTGCACATGCTAGGCCAATTCTCTTATTTCTGAGATATGCTCCAAGCTTTAAATCATTTTTGATTCTTTCCCTAAATAAGATTATTTATCAGAATTAATATAGGAAGATCAGTTTACTTTTATTCCTTTGAATCCTGTTTTTCCCATAATTATTCCAACTAATAACAGCCCATCTCTTTGAAACTTTGAGAAATGTGAAAGTAGCTTATTAAACCTTAGAGACGATTTATTATTTTAGTAGTTCAGGCATCCGATTGTCCTATCACTATGTGGCAGAAATCTATACACTATGTAATAGGTCATCTATGATTAGGTTTACATTAATATCTTTCTTCCAGTTGTCTTGAATTTTCCAGGAATCAGTCAACAAACTCAAAATTTTAAGTCTTTCATGGAAAAAGCAATATACCTCAGAAACATTTGCTAAAAACAACTCCCCAAGTGCTAGTATTAAGAATTCATGTCTGCTAGGCATGGTGGTGCAAGTCTGCAACATTTAGCCCTGCAGAGACTGAAATAGGAGGATTTTGAATTTTACAGTAACTTTAGCTACAGTGAACCTGTCTAGAAAGAAATAAAGAGGGACAGAGGAAGGACAGAGAAAGAGAGGGGAAGAAGGGAGGGGAAAGAGATAGGAAAATGAGAAATGAAAGCCTAACATTTACTAGTACTTCTGAGTAAAGGAAGAACTTTTATATTACATTTAAAAATGATAGAATTTTAATAAATTTCTCTCCAAAAAATTCAGAATGAGACATAGTTTTCCACTGAAACATAGTTGTAAAAATGTAAATATCCTGGGCCTGGAGAGATGGCTCAGCAGTTAAGAGAGCACTGGTGGTTCTTGCAGAAGAACTGGGTTCGAATGCCAGCACCCACATAGTGGCCCTGCACCCATCCAGTTCCAGGAGATCTGAAACCTTCTTCTTTCTTCTGGGGACACTGCACAACACAGGTGCATTTACACACATGCAGGTATAACACTTATACATATTTTTAAAAATGCAACTATCCTGATAGTACAGGACCCTCTACAAGGAATTCTTGCCGCATGAAGCAAGAGGTTATTTCTGTAGACGTTTTCAGTATTCATTTAAATTTGTTTATCTCTCAGCTCCCAACCCCAAAGGGAAAAATAGTGTGCCACTGAAACCACTAGCTTGGTCTGTCTTTCCTTAATTCATTCTAGACAAAAATGAGCAAAGACAACTAAATTAACTTAGAACATTTTCTGCAAATCTTGTAACGAAGCATCTAGATTTGTATGTTTAACAAAGAAACTGTTTCTCACATCAATATTTACATACTGATATTAAATATATGTCACCTTCATTTCAACCATATGTTAGGTTCTTCTTTGTTTCTTTAAGCACACACACACACACACACACACACACACACATATATACATACAGATACACACACTGTCTCTCATAGTAGTGAGAAATACAGAGGGCTGGAGAGAAGGCCCAGCAGTTAAGAGCAGTGGCTGCTCTTGCAGAAGACCTGGGTTTGGTGCCCAGCACCCACATGGCAGCTAACAACGGTCCATAGCTCCAGTTCCAGGGGATCCGATGCCCTCTTCTGACCTCCATGGGCACTGCACACACATGTGCACTTGCATACGTGCAGGCAGTACACTCATACACATTAAATAAAATAAATAAAATACTAAAAAAGAATAAAGAAAAATAGTGTTTATCACTCAAATTACCTATAGTATTGTTTCCATTTTAAGTTTATAATAAAGCTTCAGCTCCTTCCCCTCAAAGTTTTATTTTTTGCATTATTATTTCCCCCTCTTTCTTTAACTAGGTTTCCTTGAGCAGCTTTGTGTGAGACACGTAGGTGTTCACACCTCTGCTAGGTTGAATACTTCCTTCATGTCTTGGTTTGCCTTGTCAACTTGAGACAGCCTAATGTCAGCTCAGAGGAGAAGTCGCCATTGAAGAATTGTCTAGATCATGTGGGACTGTGGGCATGTCTGTGAGAGATTGTCTGGATTATTAATTGATGTACAGGGCCCAACTCACTATTAGCAGTCGCATCCCTAGACACATGGTCCTGAGTTGTATAAGAAACCTAGTTGAATATACACCAGTGAGTGAGCCAGCAAATGTGTTTTTGCATGGTTCCAACATCCAGGTTACAGTACTGAGTTCCTGCCCTAACTTTCCTCAGTGATGATGTTTTGTGACCTTTCCGGAAGTGTAAGTCAAATAACCTATTCCTCCCCAAGTTACTTTTGGTCAGAGTATTTAATCACAGCAATCTCAGAATGAAATTGTAAAGCCTCAAATCCGTGTCCTTCTCAGAACCTCAGAATGTGACATTATTTACAAATGAGGCTTTTACAGACATAATTAAGATGAGACTTTGTATGATATCAAACTGGAGTAAGGGAGACCCTTTATCTAGCATGACACATGTCCTTATAAGAAGAGAAGTAACATGGAAACAGATACAGAATCCCAGGCACAGAAAGAAACAGAGACTGAAGTAATCCATCTACAATCCAAGGTTTATCATAGATACTCCATAAAACAAGAGACTTCAAACACAGTCTAGTTCTGATAAGTCCTCAAACTCAAATTTCTGTCCTCCATGTCTTTTGGAAATTATGCGTTTTCTCTTTTCTTTTTTTCTTTACATTTCTTTTTATTATTTATTTCCTTCCTTCCTTCCTTCATAGGGTCATACTAGTGCCTTTATGGGGCTGGAGCTCATGATCTTCCTGCCTCAGTTTCCCAAGTGTTCTGATTACAGGTATGTGCAACCATTCCATGCAATATCTGACATTTTAAGCCATCCAGTTTGTATTAAGACACCAATACAGCTATGTTTTGGAGGCTTGCCTCATAATCAAGCACTGCGTTCAAATCTTTATTGTACCTGTTTCCTACCCATTTGACTTGGTTTTTCTTACCCATGAAAATGTTATTTTCAGGACTTAGGAATGTGTCTTTCCCAAATAAGTTGTATTTACCATTTGAATAGGCAAATGAGAAATAATTTTTCAAGTCTAAGAATAATTCCTGTGTGACCTGACAATTCTTGTTTTCCACTGACTGATATTCCTATTAAAAGACTCCAAGCCTAATTAATGCCCTACCCCTTAGATGAGAACAATAACTCTCAAGCTAGGTTGATTGTTTCCTAAAGCTCTGAAGACTCTGGTTTGGGGTTATTAACATAGAATTTTTTTTTGAGAATTACTGAACGCTCTAGGGTCAGTCAGCCTCATGTATGCAGCGGTGAACAAGAGAGACCGTGCCTCAAACACGGTGGAAGGAAAGCACTAACACTGGAGGCTATCTTCACACACACACACACACACAAACACACACACACACACACACACAACAAAACAAAAAAATGGATCTTCATACATAGAAGGTAGATTTTGAAGAAAAGAAAAACTTTCCCAGGGCATCACTTTTATTTTGACTTGCTAAAGTATAAATTGTAAGTAACTAGCAAGGAGCCAACAAAATAGAGGATGGAATTCAGGAGGAATCAAGGGCAACAGGAAGCTAGGAAAACTGGTCCTTTCTATTATCACTGCAGAAAAATAATACTGTCTTCCTGTACCTGCGTGGAGAACACATTCCTGGTCCTTATCCCTGGACTTGAGCAGTCCAAGGGATGATTCCAGCTCAGGTCTAATCTCAGAAATGCAAATGACTTAAAATCAGAGATATTTGTCAGTTTCATTCATTTTTTCCTTCTCCCTGCCTAAAAGAGTCCCTGTTATAAAAGTTAAGTACTCAGTAAATATTTTATGTAAAGAAGTATGTTGAATGAACAGAAAATAAAGAGCAGCCAGCGGAAACTGAATTTGCAAAGTGCCAACCTTCACATCATGAGGATGCAGCCTGTTCTCAGTACCTTATATGGGAAAAAAGAGAGAGGGATAGATTTGTGAATTATCCAGTTCTCATATGGCTGTACTGAGTGATAGAAAAGGGCAACTTGACTGAAATTTGGAGACCTGAATCTAAATCATGTCTATCCCTCTGAATACTTGTATAATTATGGGCAAATTATTTAACCTTCATAGACTATGATTTAGCATTAGGTGAATTAAATAAATGGTCTGTTAAGTCACTTGCAACACTGTCATTTTCTGTCTATGTGGGAGTAGGTTTGTAGGAAAGGATAGGAGCATAGAAGGGCACGCAGCAATGGTAGAGAAAGGGGGAGATTGAGGGGGGATTTAAAGAGCATCTGAGGTCTAGGGCAGACAGTTAAGGCCAGAAGTGCTGTTGCAGTTAGAGGAAGAAAGATTCTCACTGCCTTCAGTACTTGTAAATTTCAGTCATTCATTCAATCAATACTGCTCAGATTCTACCATTTCCTGCCCTACATTTGAGTTGGGGTGAAAGATATGAATACAATAATGTTCCCAGCTCCCCAGAAATGTAGGGAAACAGAATAACTGTGCAATGAATATAAAATTGTATTCAAAATTCATAAAATAAGTTACACATATAATATATATTTGTGTAATTATATATATACTTATAAAAAGATTTTATTTGTCCCAGAGTCAGCATCAAATGTAGAAAGGAACTTCTTGAGTTGAGTGACCTGTTACCAGCTGGTCCAGCTGGTAACCCGACTGTTACAAAACAAAGCCCTGGTCTGAAGCATTTGCCCATTTCCTTGGGGTAAGCCCTCTAGGCATGGTGGAATTCAGGGTGCAAAGATGACCTCATTGAAAGCAGAGCTGAAAGGGATACCACAGGCAGCTGAGGGGCCAGGACAAGCAGGCTAAAGCTTGTGGACACAGAAATGGATTCCAGTTCAATGGAGCTGCCTCTCCCAGCTAGACTCTGGAATGAAAACTCAGCCTGTGATTCAGCCAAACAATGCAAACATTTGCTGACCAGTATGAATCCAAGTACGGCTAATGAAGCTTTGTTCTAGAGTAAGGCTATTCATACCCTTTGTTCCATTTACTAATTCCCAAATATTTCTGGCTATGAATAGCTATAGGGAAATACCATCAATTTTTCAGTGCCTCTCTTATATTTTTAAATACTCACTTGGAATCTTGTTACTTTTTTTAGTCCCTTTTTTCCTTACTGGCAGTGTACCAGTGAACAAGTTCCAAAGATTTTCCAGTTCAATATTCCTCTTGATTCCCTCTCACTGTGAGGTTCTAGTTCAAGGCCTTATTATTGCTCACTAGACTCTGGAATGGACATCACTATTTGTGTAATCACACACACACACACGCACGCACGCACGCATGCACACACGCATGCACACTACCAAGTAAATTTTCTAATACTGATTATATTGTCAGTTACACAAAGACAGACTTCTCATCTTTTCACCACAATAGATGAAAGAATATTTTGTGTAAAAAAGAGAATCTGACTTGGATTTACTCTAACAGAAAAGAAAATAGAATGCTGGAAAGATACCGGAAAATTCCAAAATTCAAAATATGTTTGAAAATCTGTCAAAACAATGAGGAAAGAGAATGTGGGGTTGACATGCCAGAAGGCAGATTGGGAAATGGCACTCCCTGTGCATACTGGTCTCCGAAGCCCAGCTTTCTGTTCCTGCTCATCATGATGAGTAATCATTGATGTCTCTGTATCACTTCCTCAAAATTAAAATTGCCAGTTGGAAGCACACCTTTAGGCCATCCTAAATCTACAGTCACATGTGAAAGTCTCATCAGTTACACTCGCACACCAATTTCCACATCACCCTACTTTGGGCGATGGGCATCTTGACTTCTTTTCTGATCAATCTTGAAATCGATGTAAAATTTACAACAAATTTTAATATGTATTGATAATAGTAAACATAACAATTTATACTCTAATGTCATATGGGGAGAGAGAGCAACAGTAAATGCAATCAGATTATATAAATTCCTATGAACTCTAGAGGAAAACGTTTAAAGATTCCCAGTCACCTACTAAGTTTCTTATCACTTAAAACAAATCATTTGTTATCTGTCTATAAAGCGATCCCTTCGAAGAAGACCTCTGGGGTCTCCTTGTATCTGCTCATATCCCTAACTTTAGTCCTGATTGCCTTCTTAGCTGGGAACTCCCTGGCCTTTATCTCTCCTCGGAAAAATCCTGTTCCAATTTCAGGGGCATTACCAAAGTTGCCTTTTGCAAGAATGTGTCCCTAATTCTCCCACAGGAAGTTGCACTCTATTTCAGAACTCCTTAGCCTTCAGTTTGCATTCTCCTGTGTGTTACTGTGTTGTTTGTGACATTTGTAGATTGTTCCGTCTTATGTTAGCTTTACTTTATTAAAACGTCCCCATTGTTATTACTTTAGCCAAAACAAGACATTGAGAGACACATAAGATAAATTACAACTCAGTAGAGAGAGCATATGATAATAATTGTAGATATAAATACTTAAAGCATGATTTTAATGTACAGTTCAATTTTACAGTTTTGCCTGAACTAGTGATTCATAAAAGGTCCTCATTTTAAATTGGATGGTGGTGAAGGCACACAATGCTGAAAGAAAATGATTATCAGTCAGTCCTGATTCACTTACTGGATTATGGAGGATTGTTAGGTTTTAAATCTATTATTGTGGGTCATGAAGCTCTTACTCTTTGTTAGAGGAAGGCATAGTTCTGCTTTACTTTTCAAAGGGATATATTAGATTTGAAGATACTACACAACCACCAGAAAATGGCCTCAAGTGCTAAAGCCATGCAGACCCACGGAGGCCACACTCCGTCCCCTACTGAGCTGCTTTGGGGGAGTCATCTGCTGTAGTAGGGGGTGGCTTGATCTTATTTAGTCAAATAAGGGAAAGAAATTCAAATGACAGCCATAGAAAAGCCACCACCAGTGTCAATTGTACTCTGTCACCTGAATTTGTCAAGGACCTCAGATTGGGCCTGAACATAAAACACAAATCATCATCCCAAATCTATCTTTCTCTTAAAGGTAAATGTTTTCATGTGAGTAGTAGTATTGGCTACATAAACATTTCAGACTATATATATATATATATATATATATATACATATGTATATGAAATATGTATATGTAAAGCAAAGCAGAGACTAGCAACTTAGTGACTTATCTATCATATAGAAATAACAGTGAATCCTATATACCCTGTCACTTTACAAAACATTACCATAGCCTTTCCTGACTCCTGTGTTCCCTCAGACTCACTCAGCACCCTGAGTCTTACCAGGCCAAATGTGTCAAAGAGAGTCAACGGGCTTTTGTAGCCAACATGAACCTGGCCTGGTGTGTTCCCGTGGGTGAATAGTAGGTACTTTTATTTTGATTTTCCTCGTTCCCTGCATACAGATGTTGGGGATGGAAATCATTCAGAACTTATGAAATGCAAGTGTGCTGATGAATAAATAACATAAGAGCATGACACCAATTCAATAAAGAAACAGTTGATTTATGGAAATATATATTTTTTTTCAAATGGAAAAACAAATGACTTTAACAAAATGCCCAGTGTTTAGCCTTTTTTCATTTTCTTAACAGAATGAGTCTTATTGGCATATAAGACCATTTTATTCAGAAAAGATGAGTTTCCTTTTGTGGAAATAGTTAGAAATGGAAAAGAAAAGGAAAGCTTAACAAGAGTTGCTCTGTGTGTGTGCATGTGTGTGTGTGTGTGTCTAAATTTTTCACTAACATACATTTCCTCAAAAATAAAAATATGTGAGATTAGAGAATTGATTAAACTTGAATATAAAGGTTTCCAAAAAAGTAACACGTCCACATTGAAGTCTTTTATGCTGGGCAGAACAGACAATTCAGCAGGCTCTCTGTGTACTCTTTCAGCATGTACTGTAACTAGTGTGAGCTGATGAGGTGTGTGTCCCGGAGGCTTCCTCCTATGTGTGCTTTAGCCTCTACATTTCTGCTGAGCAACATGGTCTGAACAGTAATCTAAGGAGCACGTGGGGTTTAATGGAACAAGGCAATCCAATGCAATTTAATGTGAATCGTTTTCCATTGTTTCTATTAGGAAAGCAAAGTTAGCATTACAAAACTGTGAGTTTTTTAAATAGTACAGGGGATGAAGAGATGACTCAGTGGTTAAGAGCCAGTTGCCCTTGTAGAGGACCAGGTTCAGTTCCCAGTGCCCACATGGTGAGTAACAACCATCTGTAACTCCAGTTCCAGGGGATCCGATGCTCTCTTCAGGTCTCTGTGGGCATTGCACGACATAGATACATTTACATACATGCAGGCAATATACTTATACACATATAAAATGGTAAATAAAACATTTTAAAATAGCAAAATTATATACAATGCTCCAAAATCCATTTTAAGATACTCAGTCACATTCCTCAAAAGTTCCTCCTAAGTTAAAAATAGCTGCATGTGGGCCAGTGCCCTGCTATGACATCACAGTTGTTGGTTTTTATTAGTAAAATCTTGATCTTCGAGATCATTGCAGCATTACACTTGGAGTAACTTAGAATGTCACCTAGAATGCATGTGACTTCCTAAAACAGGTAGAACAGGTATTCTCAAGTTGAATACTGTTCTTACACACAAAGATTGTCCCAAACTCCTACATTTCTTCTAATTGTGTGTTTCTGGTATATAGTAGAAAGGTGAGATATTCTTTTCCCCTCACAACCTTCATATACCAAGAGAAAGTTGTAATAACTAACTGTTGCTGACACTACTCGTATTTCGTCAGTGAATGCTCCTCACCCATAGGACTGATGATAAGGCCCCGTTGCCTGTCTCTACAGAAGTCAAGAGTTATGTTTGTCATCAGCTAACAGATTCATTAATTCTTCTACATCCTGAAGTTTTTCTGGGGGAAACATGAGCATAATTAAAACTGAATCGCTGCACTCCCTAAATCCAGGGCACTGAACCCCAGAAGGCCCGAAGAGTCATGTTTGAGCAGACTTCTCTTCTGGGAAATGTGTGCTAAAAGCAGTGTGAAGGACCAATTAAAAGAGGAAAGATAGAAAAAGAGCAATGACAAAATACTTAGGACTGGAACATTCTTTGGCTGTTAAATAAGTTTCAGTGAAAATGAGTATCAATGATCAATAACATTAGACTAAGCTAAATATATAATTTGGTCCAACCTTACATATTGCATATAATCAAAGCTACCTTCTCTCTCTCTCTCTCTCTCTCTCTCTCTCTCTCTCTCTCTCTCTCTCTCTCTCTCTCTCTCTCTCTCTCTCTCTCTCTCTCTCTCTCTCTCTCTCTCTCTCTCTCTCTCTCTCTCTCTCTCTCTCTCTCTCTCTCTCTCTCTCTCTCTCACACACACACACACACACACACACACACACACGCACACACACACAAACACACACAGGTATGCATGCACACACAGTAGACCAGGAGCTACAACATGATTTGAAAATGGTAACGCAAGAAAGAATTGAATTCGCTGGAGTCTCTCTGGCTTCTAAACTTTCTGGAAATAGAGAAATGGCCAGCATTCCCTACGAACAGTGCAGATTTTTAGGGACTTTTCTACCTTCACGTGTGTTTCAGATTAGCTTTGAATTCTGAAGTTTCTAGTTTGTCATGTACGCGTTCTTAGTCATTATCATAATATCGTTGTCTTTAGGTTCTTGAGATTCTTTGTCAGTGGAAAATATTGAGGTTAAGCAAAAGTGGTTTGGCAGCGGGGGGAGACTTTTTAAGATGTTCCGTTTCTTCAGGCCTTGGTTTTCCTTTTAGTCAGCCGCCGCTGCATGAGTCAGGGGCAAGAAAGGCTTCTGCTCACAGGCCGGCCACTCCACCAGAGCCTTCTGTTCCTCTTCCTGGAGATGCTCATCGCTCCTTGCCACACTCCACTAGAAGTGATCCCCAATGGATAGCTTCACAGTTGGGTGTCTGTGTACACAGCTGCACTTGTGCACTCACTATTGCAAATGCACACACACACACACACACACACACACACGCACACACATCAGCGCATTCAAGCATGCTCATGTAAGTTTGCATTTCTGGTAGGTGTCTCCAGTCATTAATTACATGGGCCTCATCCTCTACTGGCTAGAGCTGTTCACTTTGAAATCACTTCTTATTTCACATGTGTTCTCACGTCCTCACGAGCTTCCAGCATGGACCCAACATCTGCAGAGTTTCACTTTGCTTTGCTTTTGACTTTTCTCTAAGGTACAGGCTGAGAGGAGACAGGCTGCGCCTGGTGTGCGCGGCTCCCTCTCTCTCAGCACAGCTTTGTGTGTGCCTGGGATCTGCTGTTCTCAATAATCAAAACAGAGGCACGTTCTGTCTCTCCAGTTAGCTATTAGATTTATGAAAATAAAATAAGAATAACGAAACTACTTTTCTTTTGGCTACCTATAAAATATAATTAATCTTAAATTTAATATTTGCATACATTTTTAAAGGACTTTTGTGAAAATATTAACATACATTCAAAGTGCAAGATTCAAAATTCAAGTGAAGAGTACTTATGAATTATGGTCAAAATTATAATATTCTCTACCACATTATAATATTCTCTACCACATTCAAGTTACCAATTTGTAACTTATTTGTTATATCTTACAATAAGCATCTTTAGAAACTTTGTCCTTGAGTATGGTGATGTCTGAAGATTAATTTTTGTTTTTCAAATGAAGTTTTATATGAATACCATTTTCTTTTCAAACCAATCAATGCTGCCTTCACTGAACATATTAATCATAAATAATAATCCATCCTTGAGCATCATAAGTTGCCCCAAACATCTATGAACTCTATCAGAATGCTCCATTGTGTTTCTCTGTGAAATAATTGTCTTGCTATCAAAAATACATTCCTACTGCTGTGTGCATATATATGAATAATGAAACAGTATTCTAAAAGGGACGAAGAGACAGTCAGGATGGCAAGGATTAAAACTCTTTGCAAGTCAAAAAATGAAGTGGAATGCAGTGATCAGACGGGTTTATGGATTGCTGGGAAAGTTGAAATTAGATAACAATGTTAATTCGTAAATCTCTTACCCTAGGAGGGTTTGTATTTCTTAGATTTTTTTATTTCCTCCCTTCTAGGACCTTTTAGGTAAGAAAAATGGTATGTCAAAAATGTATATGATATTGTTTGTCTAATCTTTTATGGAAAAAATTCTTATTGTTCTAAAGCAGTGGATCAAATCCCCACCATCCATATGATATGATCACTTTAGCTAATAAAGCATACTTTTATATGTAAATATGGGTGTGAAGTTATTGTGTTAAAAAGAGTTCTGATTTGTGTCTTACTGCTCTGCTATTTATTACTGTGGTTTATTAAGTCAATGGAAACAGTCAATTAGCCAATGGATTTTGTAATTTACCCAGTTTTCCAACCCCATGTTAGTTATAAAGGAAAGCATAATTAATATTTAAGGCATTAATTTATTATTAATCAATGTAAGATATATTTAGTGAACACATGCCAGCAACTCTGTCTGGGTACCAAGATGTCGCTGAATTCAAGGAAAGAAAAAATTTGATTCTCTCCAAGTTGGAATTTCTAAATTCTATGTAAAATCAAAGCTCTGATTAGATAAAGACCTTGTAAAGATGCTATTGTGGGAATGCAATTGCCATTTCTTGATGGTACTATATTGCTTGGATTATGAGATTTTCTTTCGCATCAGCATTCCTTTCTTCACACCTAAGTCACACACTGGTACCCTAATGTCTACAGCAGCATTTTGAACCTATCTCCTAAAGAATCACATGATGGGTGATATTCACCTGCATGACATACCTGAACAGTAGAGAGAAGAGAATATCTTGTGTACAATTTACAGATAATACTTATGAATTTATACCTTTGTTCTCCACTGAAAAAAAGCTTATTTGCTAAGGGACAAATTGGGGGCAGGGGGATAACTTTATTGGATACAGCCCTGAATCAGGTCTACTGTGTAAGGAATAAGTCAGTTGCAGCCTAAAGATGATTATTATTTTTCTGGATTGGAACTCACTTGAAACTTGTGATCCTCATTTTGAGAAACATCACAGTAAAGTGTTTAAGCTATGTTTTTAGAAGAGTAATTATTTTTCTTGCCTTAGAATTGGGACTATATGATACCTTTAGAGTATCATAATTTGAGAAATGTTGACTAAAAAACAAAGAGAATGCCTTTAAGATTAATAATGCATGAAACATCTTGTCAAAGATATTGTCAAAGAGAGACACTTATCAAGTGTCTCTCTTTTAATATAGATTTATTTGATGTAATAACTCCCAAGGTAATATCCAATTTATAAATGATTTACATAAGCATCTTTAGCAACTACTTCATGAGTGTGGTAATATTTGAAATTAAATTATTTTTTGTTTTTTGAAACAAAATTCTGTGTACATATTCTGTCTCTCATACACACACATATGCACATACATGCACACATACACACAAACACACAGATGTACACATATACACACATGCGCACACACATGTACACACATACATACACACAAACACACATGCACATGCATGCACATATACAAACACACAGATGTACACACATATACACACATGCACACACACATGTACACACATATACACATGCATACACAAATACAGTTCTTAACATTTCCGAGTAGCCCTTTATTATTTTTTCAACCTCTATTTTACAGCACTGTTAGCACGGAATCCACTGTCTCCCTGATGTGAATTCCAGTTTTTTCATTGTATGACTATGTTGCACTCTCTCATGAAACAACTCACTTGTGCATTTTCAGGGAAGCTAACTATAGTTATATTTGAGCTGACAGTGTTTCTCTGAAGGTTTAAACTTTCACTGCAAATAAAATAATGGCATGACTTTAACCTGACGAAACAACTTCCTGAACATAGTAAGGTGTGAGAGTGGGCACTGCTGGAATGGTGCTTTTGCTGTCAATGTGATGACCGTGCTGACACCTCATTACCACTCAGGCTTCATACTGTATATTAGAGTTCTCTCTTGGTGTTGCAAATTCAGAGGATTTTGATGAATGTCAAAAAGCGTGTTAGAAATAATACGGAATGCTCTCACTGCTGTAAAATGCCCTGTGTTCTACTTTCCCTGCCCTCTCAGTCTGCAACCTTTAGCGTTCCCAACACTCAGAAGTCTCTGACCTGCTTGCTGGCTCACAGTCTTGCCTTTCTAGAATGCCATTCTGGTTGAACTTCCACAGTACAAGCCTTTCAGGTTGTCTTCTTTCACTATAGTAGTAAGTTAAGTTCATGCTGAGACTTCTCCATGTATAAAAAAGGAAAAGTTACTATTGTTCCTATTAATTGAAATTTTTTAACTTTAATAATTAAATAGGTTCATAAGTCACATCCAAGTATAAATTCATTGAAATTGCAATTTTAGAAAAATTTTCCTGGTTGTTAAAATTTCTTATAGTTTGTAGGCAGAAGATCACATCCTCTTATTTGAGTCAAAGATAAACAGCCTTTTTCTTCCAAGAGTTTAAATTTTATTTGAACACTAAAAGAAGTATTTATATTAAAATATTTTATAGTAAAATACAGAACTTACATTCGAATAAGACAAAGACTTGAAGGAATTATTAAACTAATGTGGAAGTGCTTCTAGCTTAGATCCTAGCTAGACTCTCATGAGGAGTGAAAATTCATGTTCTTACAGTATCAAAACTACTTCAGTGGAAAAGTTGAGAGGCAATTCAGAGGAGATTTACTTTTAACCAAGATGCATGTCAATGGTTGGATAGGCTTTAGATCAGGGTCTCTGGAGAGCCAACTCCAAGGCAGGTCCCTGCTTTGAAGGTTCATTTGAAATTCTCTCAAGAAATTCTCCCCACAGAGCAGTGAAGGAAACCAGGCTGACTGTGCACAGGGGCTGGTGAGCTGGGATCATGTACTGTTTGGTTTAGAAGAAGCAAAATTACTTCTCTCATTTTTTTTTCCAAAAGGTTTCTAACTTACCATAGATAAGTATTTGATATATTTCTAAATTTGTTCTGTATATTTTCTTATATGCAAAATGTTAGCTAAACAGTTTCAATGTTTGATGATCTAATAAACATGACATTTTAAAACTTTTATTTTTTGTGTTGAGCTTACTGCCTGCATGTGTGTGAAGGCACTTGGGACATTCAGTACCCTTGGAAGTCAGATGATGGTGTTGGATTTCCCTGGAACTGGAGTTATGGGCAGTTGTTAGCTGCTATGTGGGTGCTGAGAATCAAACCCAGATCCCTGCAAGAGCAGCCAGTGCTCTTAACCCCTGAGCCATCTCCCCAGCCCTAAAATGATGACATTTTAATCCATAAGACATTTCTATGAAAAATGAAATTAGTAACATTTTCCCTTCCTTCAATGTGCAATTAATCTAACACAAAGAATAAACAGAAACTATTCAACTATGGTTGTATATGAAAAGAGCTATACACAAAGGTATTAGGGGACTAGAGAGATGACTCAGTGGTTAAGAGCAGATGGTGTTTTGCAGAGAACCTGAGCTAGGTTCCCATACTCATGTATGGCGTCTCAAAACCACCTAGAACTGCAGCTACAGGAGAGCTAGTGCCTTCTTCTGAACTCTGCAGGTGTACAAAGCAACACGTACTCTGGTATACAAAACAACACAGAGATGCACACACACACACACACACACACGCACACACACACATATATAAATTAAAAATAATATCCAAATTATTTTTTAATCAAAAAAGATATTAAAATGTAAAATAAATTTCCTCCTAAGTCTGATTTTCAAATTTGTAAACTGAAACTCTGCAGCTGCTTGTGCTGATACTTCTCATGCAGGGAAACCACAGCATGGTATTAACATCTTATGAGCTTACGCCTCCTCTACCTAAATACACTGTTTTAAATGAGCACAGATCCTGAAGGACAGTCACACAGATCTCAGATGAGTGGTTTTGATCTCAGAGTCTTAGGACATTCTAGATATATCTCCATCACTGGGTGAGTAGACACAAAAAGGAACTTTCACATTTCAATTAAAAATAAGTTCACTATGCCATCATTATATATAAAGTACTATTTTACCCACATCTACATAGGCATAGCTTTAAAATGTAAAGTAAATAAACTGCCTGAAATAGTCTCAACTGCCTCCTGGCTCTGTTGTTCCCCATAATATAGCTCATGAGCTCCTCAGCAATGGGCACAGAGACAACACAAGATTTTAGAACTGTCTCATAGCAATCAACTCTCCATCATCCAGCAGTAATCAGCTGCCAATAGTCTTTGCCTAAGGTTGTGGTCTCCTGACCATTACCACAGTTCTCTGCTGGTTTTTGTCTGCTTGAATTTCCGTGGGTCTTGTATATACTGACACTATTGCTGTAGGTTTATATGAGTAAGGCACAAAGAGCCTGTAAACTCTCCATATGGTCAAGCACATTCTCCTTTGACTCTTAAACTTTTTCTGCCCCCTCTTCCACAATGGTCCCTGAGCCCTGGGTGGGTGAAGTTTAACATAGGAGTCCTGTCCAGGGACCCACACTCTGAAGATTCTTATTCTCTACACTTTGGTCATTTGTGACTTTTTGTGTTCGTTGTTCTCTGTTGCATGAGGAAGCTTCCTGATGAGAGTAGAGAAATGCAGTTTTTGTATCAGCAACGACCTCTTAAAAATGTTGTTACGTTTATTTATTGTGTGTGTGTGTGTGTGTGTGTGTGCACGCAACCACATGAACAGAGAAAATGTGGAGATCAGAGAATAATTTGATGGAGTTGGTTCTCTCCTCTAATTTGTTGGTTCTGGGGATTGAATTCAGGTCATCATGCCTGGCAACAAACACTCTTATCCTCTGAGTCATGTAGCCTCACCCCCAGCAATGCCCTTTTAAAGAATGTAGCTTCTGAGTTTAGATAAGGCATATGCTCTGTTCACATTTAAGTTTCATGTAGCTAACATTTCATAATTAGAGATTAATTTATTTAAATTATTGGACGGTTTTATATTTATCCAACACAAATATATGCCAGGATGATTCAATACTGGTCACAGAGAAAACACCCTGATGTCAATATCATCTGTCCTGTTCTCTTTATCAGGTCCTTTTATACCACCACCGTTACTCTGTGAAGATAATCAGTTTCCTTGTATCTACACGCTCCAGTGTGTCCCAGCCTCAGGGAAGTGTGATGGACAGGAAGACTGCATAGACGGATCTGATGAAATGTCCTGCCCTCTCAGACCCTCTCCTCAGCTGTGCAGTAACATGGAGTTCCAGTGTTCTGCTACTGAGTGCATCCCATCCCTCCTGCTATGTGACGGAGTGACCGATTGCCACTTTAATGAAGACGAATCTGGCTGCTGTGAGTCGTTTTCACTCTCCCAGTGTTCCAGGGAAGAAATTTTGTTTGGAAATGACAGAGCTTTGGCAGATGAAGCAAAGTTCTCTAGGGTCTTCCTGGTGACCACATCATCAATAATAGTATTTTTCCTGCCTTGTGATGCTAAACAAATCACGTAGCTCTTACTTTCCATTCCCAGAAGCACCCCATCAGTGGCCACACCAACTTCTGCTAAGCCTCTTTTACATTCTGGTCAGTTTAACTCAGGTTCAATCTAATGAAGGGTGTCCTGCTTTGCTTGTTATTTTTTCACACGTGTGTGGAAATGTTTTGAAGTAGTGCAATTATAGTTTATTTCTACCTTAGCAATTCAGAAAGATTACTCAAGTCAAGGGCTATAGACAAACAATTGATTATAATGAATACACATTATATATATATATATGTGTGTGTATATATATATATATATTATATGTCTTCTTGATACAGGATTTCCCTGTAGCCTCAGCTGACCTGGAACTCACTATGTAGACCAGGGACCAGGCTGGCCTTGAACTCACAGAGATCTACCTGCCTCTGCCTCCCAAGTACTAGGACAAAAGGCATGCACCACCACACCCAGCTTATATCATATTTACATGTATTAGGGCTTAGGGTTTGAGACTGGACAAATACATGATTAGATGTCATGGCATTAAGAGTTCCTGGTGTGGTAAATACTAAGGACACAGACTGGCTACTGTGCAGTCTTGCACAGGAAGGTATTTGTGTACTGCCAGTACCATTTCACCATCCACGTAATGAAGCCGATAATCCTTAATGTACCAGATTGGGGCAATTTGGGCAAATGTGTGGAAACTCCAGACCCTGCATTCAGTATTTTCCATTTTGCTATAATTAGTTTTCATCAGCTAGAGAAGGGGAAAGATGTTACATTATATGTACATATTTAAATGTGGTTTCCTAATCATGATGAAGCTACAAAGTATGTTATTTATTTGTTTAATTGGTTCTTTATTATTTCATTATATTTTGTAACTTCTATAAAACAGGAATAATGACACATTTTAAACTATGAAGTCATTTGAGGATATAACAGAAAGATGGAATCGAGGGAAGACACGTAAGGCGTTTTCAGTCCTAACTGGTCAGGGATCTGGAGATACGATTATCGGGAAAGTAAACTGAAGGAAAACGGGGAAGCAGCCTCTGGATATTTGCAGGTTTTACTCTTATATCAGTGAAACTGTTTCCTGGTTTGAACATTTTTCTACCTCCTGTTATTTCCTGGTATTTTCTTTCTGTGATTGAAAAACAGAAACTTGTCAGGTCTTGTAATATTTTCTTATTGGTAAAGTAAGCAAATGGATGTGATGTAGGAGAAACCCTGCCAAATCACTCACTCCTGTTCCCATCAGGGCTCTAATGCAATTTGACTGACAGAAATAACATTATGTTCAATATAGTCATATAATGTTTGGCATCAAACAAGAATGCCATTTAGAGAGAAGCTTAGGAGAGTACTGTGTCCTTATTATTTCAGGCAATCATTGGAAACTTGGACTGTAAGTAGCTGGTTATGTGGGTTTTCCTTCCCAAAGGGGAAAAATCCACATGAGAAATGGATGAGGCACAAAATGCTATAACAAAAGTTACAGAATAAAAACTTTTATCAGCACAGTTCACCAAATATTTGAAGACATCATAGTGCATTGCTTGGCTCTGCTGTTGACTTAGAATGACATCATATAAGCTCTCAATCAGTTGTTTACTCACAGACATTCACTAGAACCCTAAGTGGTACCATATATTGCATTGGGCATCAGTGATGCAAGTGAATACAGCTGTCTCAGGGTATAGATGCATTATATATTGATGAGGAAGACTAGTAATGAAGTGTGGAATACTTTACGATGAGCTCTAGAACAGGGACAAACACACTGTGTTACAAAGTATGAAGAAGAGACAGTAGAAAGCAGGAGTCAGAAGGACAGGACACTGATGCTAGTTACAACATTCTAACTACAGCAGTGAAATCTCCACATCGTGAGGAACTTTCTAACTGTGGTGCTACAGTCTATAAGTTTTAACAAGAAAGGTGACCGCAGAGCCAGACTTGGAAAGACAAATAGCCACTAGACAGATAAAGTAGGGATGCCTCTTCAAGTAAAAACTTTACCAGGCAAATGTAATACATTGCTTTGAGTGAAGCAGAATTTTTTTTAATTCCTCGAGCAAAAAATTATGGTGAGAAAAGTAGAATAAATTCTGGGGGAATAAGCAAAGACCAAATCTGGAAGATTCTTTGTTCATTGTGCAGGGCTTCATGATGGTGTTGGATCAGGGTATAGAGTGGGTTGGAGGGAGGGAGACTGGCTAGGAGGCATTACAGCTCAAGTACCCAGGGATTGATTGGATCATTGTGAGTGGTAAAGATTATGAATAGATTTAAGATACCATTAGATGACAAAGAAAAGAATGAATCCAGAACACACTTTCCAGTTTCCTATTTGGGCATCAGGATGACTCATTGCCATGGTGAGAACTGTGAAAATAGAGGCGGGAGGAGCATGACTTCATTTTAGATGCTGTGTTGTGGTACCTGCAGCACCTTGATGGAAATGTTCAGGATGTCAGGAGATCATGAGAAAAATACAAGATACAGGAAGACATTTGGCATCCACATATGATGAATGATGCTGTGGATACAGAGGAGATATAAAGGGAGAAAATAATATGATAGTCAAAATCCAAAGGAAGGAGTAAAGGACGGGTAAGAAAAAGCAAGCATTTTTGGCATGTAACAATGGGAGGTTGTGGGGAGGCAAGAATGGAACCTTAAGCAGGAATGGGAGGACAGGAAAGAGACAAATGAGAACAATGTATAAAAACACCTCAGTAGAGCCCATTTGTTTGAATCCTATTTGAAAATTGGTTTAACAAAACAGAGACTGAAAGATAGAAGACACAGCTGTAGAGACATCAAACCTCTACTTCTATCCTCTTAAGCCCTCAGCAGATGTAAAACTGATGTAAAACAGATTAAACTGATGTAAAACAGATTAACTGATGTAAACAGATTGACTGACGTAAAACAGATTAACAGCAGTAAAGGAAAGTTTATGTTCTGTGTGGCATAGATGCCCCCATAAAGAAATGAAAATCAAAGGAAGCAATCTGGGCAGGTGCTTATATTCTGGAGTGAAAAAAGAATAGTAAACTACAAAGTGTGATTAAGTTGCAACAGATACCTCAAAGATCAGAGACATCCTAACAGGGTTGTACAGTATTATTTTGGTCTCAACTTCTTGTCCTCAAAGATAAGGCTCTTTCCTCTCCTATCATACAAAGTGTCTTTTACAAGGGAATTTTAATGTGTTGCTGTTAAGAATAGCATAAAGATCAATATGATGTCGCACCCACTATTTGCTTAAATTGTCAATATGCCAGAGTAGCATATTTTATCCCTTTTATGGTCATAAACAAAGGACAACAAAAATACAGTGATGAGCTTAATAAACAAGGATCTGAGATTTATGGGTTGGAATGTTTTTAGAGACCAAATGGGTGCATGTGAAATTGCAAACAAAATCCATGGTTCGTAGCTGCAGAAAGGGGAGGGACTAAGGATAGGAACAGGGGAAACCGAAGTGAGGGGTGGTCTTCACCATCTTGGACCACTGCCGAGGCATCAGGGAGTCCTGGCCACGATGTAGGGAAAAAGCTCAAGGGTGCCCACCCTTACCTTTGTAAGTACCTCCCATCGCCAACCTGTGCTCTGTTTGCAAGAACAAATTCCTTTATTCCCCATCCCCCCGAAAAAAAAATCAATAGTTCTAACAAAGTAGTCTACTCTCTTAGATTAATCAGTTATATTTTTTTTAACTTTTAAAAAAAAATTTTGTTATTTTGATTTTATGTGTATGCGTGTATTGCCTGCATGTAGGTAAGTGCACCTGTGTTGTGCAATGCCCATGGAGGACAGAAGAGGTGGTCGGATCCCTGGAACTGGAATTATGGACAGTTGTTAGCTGCCATGTGGGTGCTGGGCTTCGA
>NW_008357047.1:1020957-1035148 GCF_000622305.1 Nannospalax galili
TGGGACTGGAGTTACTGACAGTTGTTAGCTGCCATGTGGGTGCTGGGATTCGAACCGGGGTCTTCCGCAAGAACAACCAGTGTTCTTAACTGCTCAGCCATCTCTCCCGCCCCTAATCAGTTATAATTAGGTGCGTTAGGAAACATGGTTCTTAGTCTTACAATTGAATGCTCCTTTTCTTACCTCTCCTTTCCAACTTCTCCAGACTCTATATGAGTGTGACTTCCTGTAACCAGTGAGCTCTGGTTTAGCGTGTTGTGATGAGCCAGGGCTGGATGGGAAGCCCTTGTTTCAGGCTGTTGTGTGAAATATGGTTAGCATCTGTTCTACTTGCTTCCAGAGCATGGGGGCCAGCAATCCTGATCTTTGTTTTTTGGCTGTGCTCTGATACAGAGTCTTGCCAATGTTGATACTGGTCTTGTCTCTGAGCCCTTTTATGTGATGGCCTTTTTGCCTAATATTGTTATATGTGTGGAAACAGGAGACTAGACTAAACCATGACCCAGTGTACTGCTTCTTCAGAAAGACTAGGTAGTGTTCCAAAGCACTTGTATGCAGTGATGTCAATCTGCATTTGTTTTCTATTCCTGCTTCTTGGAGTCTTAATGTTCCTAAAAGAATACATCAAAGGCAGAATTGGACAGTCAGAGCTTTCTAGACAGGAAGATGATGAATTCACAGCCAGACTGAACTATGTAGCAAGGATCTCAGAAAAATAAAACAGAATTATTTTCCTATGGAATGTCTGAAAAAGACAACAGTAATAGTGGAATTTTGAAATATGTTTAGATTTTAATTTTTACAAAGAAAAGTTGTTTATCTTATTGGGAATATACCTATGAATATACATTAGTGGAATAAAGAGGTTGTTCAGATAAACCAAATTGTAAGGCTCAGATTATACTATGAACATGAATGACTAAACTCTCAGGAAGGAGAAGGGAGATCTGAATTGCTCCAAAGGATTAAAGCATTATAAAATATATAATTGTAAACAAATTATATTTCAAACTAAGAAAACTAGAAAATACAAGATTTCCCCAACTCTTAGAAGATGAAGAGGTGTTTGTAAAAATGAATATGTATGAATGCTTATATGTTTATCTATATGTGTATATATATGCACATACTATTTTTGTGAGTGTGCATGCATTTTTGTTTCTGTGGATTTTTATATGATGTCACATTGAAGTTAATGAATATTCACCAGTGTCCTTTTAGAAATAAGTGACAAACTGTGAATTTAATTACATATATAATACAAACACAAACACATATAGTAACTGAGATTCATAAAGCAAAGGACATTATATTGAATATAGAAAAATGATGCCAGACTTTGATTTTGTATTTCCTCTCCTGTTAGTTCCCAAATAATAGAGAAACATTTCAAAATTAGCTCAAATAAAACTATAAAATTCATAGGAAATCGGGGCTTATAAATATTTCTGTTAGCAATATCTATGTTTTGCCATATTCTCTTCCAGATGTCATGTTTTAATGTCTGCAGACAGACTTATTTCCATCTATCTTCATCTTAAAGATATTCTTTGTTACCAAAATAAGCCTAAATAGCCAAACAGTTTGTGGCTCTAACTAATTCGCTTGGTAAATGTTATTTAAAAATAATTCATTAATGGTTAATTATAGTAATTTTCCTAAAGTAAAAATCCTTATATAGGTCACAATTGCTGCATGAGAATTATAAGACATGCATAAGGGGATCTAGGTATGTAGCTCAGTAGAAGAGTTTTTCCCTAGCTCGTAGGAAGTTCTGGGTTCAACCCTGTAAGGGGCCAGGTAAACTGGTAGAAGGAAAGGTTAGTATGAGCAACAGAGAGAAAGAAAGACACTCAGTCTTCCTAACAGCAGAGTAATTTTAGTCCCAGGCCATTAGAATAAAAACAGGAAGCTACTCACAGAACTTGCAAATCTAACCCAGAGAAGTACAGATATGCACTGTCTCCTTTAATTAAAACTAATTACTACTTTTATTTTGAAATATCTTAGCAGTTTGTTGTTCAATGAATCTAATATTCAATGAAACTGGTGAAAGAATGATAATTTATTATGTATGATTATGTGCTTGACCGTATTAATTTCACATAATCGTACAAGACGGCTATAAGATGGATTAATTACCATTATTCCAGTGTTGAATCAACAGAACACTATTATTAAGAGAATCCTGCCAATTCAGACAACTAATCCACACTATCACTGAAAAGTTCTAAAGGACACTGAAATCATAGTTGAAACATCTAATGGCCAATTATAAAACATTGACCGGAATTATAAATCATTGACAGGAACATGATACATGATATATCATCATAAATGACATTAACTTTCATGGGACATGTTAGCAACTAGTGAGAAGTGGGTCAACTACTGGTGCTTCTGTCTGTTGTCACAGCTCTGTCTAACATTGATGGATCATTTATGCAGCTTCTCCTGATGCCTGACCTTCTGTTCTTTCTCTTGGCCCTGGGATCCTGAACTATGGGGATATTTCAAAAAGTTTCTTTAGCTTCTATCCCAGCATATGGCTGAGTTTAGCCTGTGGATAATATCTACAGCCATTCAGCATACTGGATAAAAGAACATGCAGATGAATTGCTTCCCTTATCCAAATACCAAAATTCCTTCTTTACTTTTCAGTTGAGAGTTAGCAACCCTACATACATATGAATGTGTGACGTATGAACACTGGTAAACAGCATGTAATGATTAGATCAGGATATTTGGCAAATCCATCACACCAGATATGTCACTTCTTTGTATTAAGAACATTCAAGTGTTTCTCTGTTAGTTATTTTGAAATAATTGTGGTCATCCCTAGTTATCCTATGGTCTGTGCAGAATTAGAAGTTCTTCCTCCTATTCATCCACAAACCTAGACCCCCTCTCCATCCTCCCTCCTCAGAGGTCCCTTGCGTAACACATTTTTTTTACTCCAACCTCAGGTAACTGATTCATAAATTCTCATTCTTTGGTCTACAGAAAATTCAAAAGTTCCCATTGGTACCGACATTTCTGACTTCATTATGAATACAGTTTCTCTAATAAACAGCTCCTTATCACTGCATTTTCAATTCATATTATGTCAGTGGGCCACCTGTACAAGATATTAACCAATAAAACCTGGTCAAAATCTTGGGTTACTTTAAGAGTATCATCAAGAATAATCCCCCTACTTTTGTTGTGTTATTCCATATAATTAATTATAACTACTATTAAGCCAGGCATGTTGGCACTTTCCTGTAATTCCAGCATTCAGGAAGCTGAGGCAGGAGGGTCATAGTCTGAGGCTATCCTAGGCTACATAGCAAAACCCTGTATCACAAACAGGAGCTATGCTTGTTTTGCCATTAGTTTTTGAGAAAGCAGATCTTTTGTAAAATAAATGCCACTTCAATCTATTGAAAAATTGCATATCCAATGGCAGGATAGTACTCCATATGTTGACCTCACCACAAGTTTGTCTAAACCTTCTGATAGAAAGAAAGTTTATTTTTGCTAGAGTAAAGGCCTTCAAATATCAATTGCTATCGATTCTCCTACATAAACTGTAAATACCCCAGAATTCTAGTTCTTACAACATTTAAACTTGTGCAAAGCACTCCAAACAAATAAGCCTATTCTTTTATCTACATCTCATGCCAATGCCAACTTTTTGAAAGACTTGTCTATAATTCGTCTCTTTTTGTCATTTCTTATTCTTCAAAAAGATTGTCTTTTAGAATTCTGCCCTCTCAACCACAGAAAATTTTCTCTTTGAGACCAACATGAATTTCTGCTTTTCTTTTTTACCACTTGTGAGTGTTCTACATGAGGCTGAATAAACACACTTTTTTCCCCCAAGATTTTCAAGGTCTTCTGGTGCATAGACTCTCTAACCTCTTCATATGCTTAGCCTTTGGAGTCAGTCAAAATCTCCTATGGCCCCTAGCAAGGGTCTATGGAAGGTCTACTATGCTTCCATCATGATATTACCAGCACCGTAGAGGAACGCGTGTAGCACACTGAGCTTCCAATAAAGACTAAGACTGCAAAATCAATTTGGTGGCGTAAAATTGAGACCATTAGAATGAATGTTTGGCAAATGATTATTATCCTACTATTGAATATGTAATTTTTTAAATAAACTGAAGTAGTTATTTAGTCAAAAAATCTACTTTCTCAAAAAAGTCATGACAAAAAAATCTTTTTTTCTTCTGTTGAAATTTTCAAGTTAATTTCAAATTTATTCAAAGAGAACCATTTTCTAAAATATAATATGGAAAATTTAAAGGGTTCTACAATAAATATTTCTTTATGGGAAATGCATTAAAAACAAACATACTGCCTACCCTGATCATTGTTCTTTTTCATTTTTCAGCCAATCAAAGCTGTCCTAATGGAGCTCTGACATGTACCTCATCAAACAGCTGCATCCCAGCTCACCAGCGCTGTGATGGTGTGGTCCACTGCATGGACTTCCGACTTGATGAGTCTAGCTGTTCAGGTACTCTGCTTCATTTCAGATTTTCTTTGCCATGTGAACTACTAACTAAATTTACAGGTGATACTAAATATTAAAATATTAAAAGCAGATTTTCTAAATAATAACAGGCATACATTTCTATTATTGCTTTTGGAGCAGGAAGATTGTTGATATTAAGTGCTAGGTTTATAAAAATGTTTATAAACAAAGAATAGATTCTTGCTTATTTCATACAATATTCACAGAACAATGAAAAGTAAAAAGTGAGAGATGTTACTCAATTAGCAAAGTAATTGTAGTTCAGGCATGAGCACCTGAGTTCAGATCCTCAGAATTCATGTAAAAAGGTGGGTGTGGTGGGGGAGGCAATCCTGGGGAGGCAGAGAAAGAAGGATCATTAGGAATCACTGGTCAGCTGCTATTGCCCACTCACCGAGCTCCAGGATTCATGAGAGACCCTGTGTTAAAAAAAATAATTAAAGTGGAGGGCTGGAGAGATGGCTCAGCAGTTAAGAACCCTGGTTGTTCTTGCAGAGGAACTGGGCTCTAACCCCAGCACACACATGGCAGCTAACTGCCAGTAACTCCAGTTCCAGGGGATCTGACGCCCTCTTCTGTCCTCCACAGGCATTGATTGCATGGCACAGGCTCACTCACCTACATGCAGGCAATACACACATACACATAAAATAAAAATAACATAACATAAAAAATTTAAGTGGAAAGCTGTGAAGAAAGATACCCATTGTTGATCTCTGGTTTCTGCAGGCACAGACACACACATGCATGCACCTGCACACATACGTGATCATGTACATTAACATATAATGCAAACACCACGTACACAGATACACGCAAAGGAAAAAAAGTACCAATTATAATTTAAAACAATATAATCTAAGGTCATTAATATTTAATAATCTCTGACAATTGCTCTGTTCAGTAATAAACAAACCTAAAATCTAAATTTAGTATTTTTTAAAACTTGCATCTTTTTTCCTTCTTTTCTTTAGGAGTAGTTACATAATTTAGTCATGAAATTTAAATAAACATATTAAATCTTAGGTTGCTTTTGGACCATGCTTCTGAGCTTTGAACGCTCAGGAGTGTAAGAGCTGGTAGTGTTCATTAGTGGTCCTGGGTGAGTCACAACTGTGATAAAATTCCCTGATATGTTGCAGGCTATTACTGCTGTAAATTTTTATTTCATGCAAGAGATAGTTCAGAGGTGATATAATTCAGTTACAACTAAAAGATAATATGAATCAGTAATAAAAGATATATTTAATAATTTTCCTAAATTGATTGGAATTATTTAAGTCAAATCATGGAAAAATATATTTTCTATCTGTCAGGACACAAATGATGCTATGAAATAAGTGAGAAAAGCATGACCCAATCATAGTCCCCAAAAGATTCATTTATCACACTACCGAATTGTATGAGTAAAATAGGAGGCGAAGAAAACAGGGGGTCTTGTCGCCCCAAATACACAAAGGCAACATACAAAAACAATGTAATTTCACATTAAGTCTTTACTAAGCATGTTTGGATCTCAGATACGTGGCCATTACTCTAGCCAAAGGGAGTAAGGAGGAAGCTGGGTGAGGAGTGAAGATGAGTGGGGATTCAGGTCTATAATCTCCTCACTCGGGAGCTGGGAGTAGGGAGATGGTGGGCTAGAGCCCAGTTTGGAGCACATAGTAAGACCTGCCACTAAATAAAGTTATGAGTAAATGGAGTGAGAAAGCTATGAGATTCTATTCTTTGGGATTATTGACACTTTACTTATGCCCACATAAAGGTGAGGCTTTTTTTAGGACATCCCTTTCTGAGCACAAATCATACTGTGTTGTGATTTATTGTCTGCACTGATGTGATGAACCTTTAAAAGTAAGGTCAGAAAAAGAAAAGACTTGCCACTCATAGTGAGTGACAGACACTCTATAGTTAATACTAGAGAACACATTTTTGTTACTGTGCCTATTACAGTCAAGCACCCTTTACTTACAGTTCACTTACAAAGTGCAGGTCATGTTGACACAGCTCCTGGTTAGAGTGACATACAGAACTGGTGAGGCTGTTACCAGAAAGGAAATCCATGTGATAGTTGCCTTCTGTATTTACATTTTGTATGCTTTGGGCTCATCAATCAAATGTTGCCTTTAAGACAGATTCATAGTACATGTTTGGCAACATACACCATGCATTTCTCTGTATTTTCAAACATTATCTTCCTGTAAGGTCAGCCTCCCTGAGAGTTTGATGAGCCCGATTCTTGCAGTGGCCAGTAATCCCACAGTGGTCTCATAGCAGATGGTGAGCATCTGCCTCACACGCCTCAGGATTTAAGTCATTACAAGAACATCAAATTCAGGCACTTTATGTAAATTTCAATGAATTTTTTCTGTTCCTAAGCACAATAAAAACCTATATTATTTTCAAGTTTTGGTGACTTATGCCACAGGAGAAAAATGTTGACCAGAATTCACCTAGCTAAAATTAAACTAGAAGTACTTTTTTTCTGAGTTATCTACAAAGATAATGGTTAATAAAGCTTATGCTAAAGTAATACTATAATTATGACGATCTTCCATTGGAAAAAGTTTAAAATGGCATCTTATAAAATTGTAGAGTAAAATATCACAAATATATCATTTATGTAATGTGTAATGATGGTAATGGTGATGATGATGATGATGATGATGATGATGATGATGATGACATAGCTTAATAAAGTTTCAGAGGGTTTAAAATAAAATCAAAACACAAAAGTTTCCTGGGCAATGACCATTCCACATCTCTGAGACATGGTACCTCACCTATGGACCTTGTGCTGGGATTTTAAGATATATAAAAGAGGGCTTAGGGATGTAGTTCAATCAGCAAAGTGCTTGCCATGCAAGAAAGATGACCTGCATTTGGATCCCCAGAACCAGTGTAAAAATAGAGCCAGACATGGTGGTGTGTGCTTACAATCCTAGTTCTGGGAAGGCAGAGATAGTAGATCTCTGGGACTTGCTGGCCAGCCATCTTAGGCAAATATTAGTGACTCCTGAATCCTAGTGAAATTGTCTCAAAAAGCAAGATGGATGGTATCTCCTGAACAATAACACACGAAGTTGTTCCTACAACTTCCACAAGCATGCATGCAAACACACACACACACTCTCACATACACACAAACACACAAGACGTACAAAACAATGTCTACTCTCTGGAGACTAAGCATGTTTTATAAGTTCTTCTAGGATCCCTACATCTCTTGAAACTATGTACAGATATTATTGTACATATATGTTCTTATCTTCACAGTACACAGGGCACCATGTTATTGAAACTGAATGGAATAAAACATTTGGCATTTTTAGACTAACAGGTCTTGGAATTAGATGACTAGGATTTAATTATAGTTTATTTGGGTTTTGCTATTAACATAAGGAAGTTATGGGTAATCACATGAAGCTTCCATTTCCTCCTCTGAAAAATGAGGGTTGTGGTAAATATCCCACATAATGTTATATGGACTAAGTGAAGTAACTACGCCAAGCTCTTTAGACATTCCTGACTCAGAGGCCTTCAGAAAGTGTACTGGCATTGGTGATTATACCAATGAAGGAAGAAGGACAAGGGGAAGCTGGAGAAGCAAGAGACAGGAGTGACATCCAGCCTTCCAGGCTGCCTCCCCCTCTAATGAATGTGGAGCAGAGTGAGAACACTCATTTACTATTTTATATACAACACACAAGTACAAAAGTGTGACAAATTAATGCACTTCCATCCTCCCAAGAGCCTTACATATATGCTTACTTTATAGATGAAGAACTTGCACATAAAATCCCAAACCCACATGTTTCATAAGTACCCTGGGCCAGGTGCCACAGGGGAAAACTCAGGGCTTGTGTGGTTATCCATCTTCCCACCGACGTCCAGTGTGGCAACTGATACTTTTAAAATTTCTGTATTTATTCAAAGGAAAAAAAAGTAGGTGCCTAACTGCTTATTTGCAGTTAAAAGTTATATCTGTGCTTGTATGTGTGGACGTCCTTGTCCAAAGTGATGCACTGGAATGCAATGAAATGTGAATTCCGCTACAGAGGGCATATCTATGTAATCACTGTGAGTTGTGTTGGCCCCCAGACACGAGATCTTAACAATCAACTCTGGGGCTACAAGTCAGTGAGAGGTCACTGTCACTAAAGAACTCGAGACTTGTGGCCATTGCAATATGCCCCAGGAATTCTTATATCATCCACTGCAAATACTGGACTCATTTGTTCCCAAGTAGCCATATCTGCCCCCTTGCTCATTCACCTACTCAGTGTTCAAAATTGCTTTTAAGAAGACTAAAGATGAAAATACTCTGCTCACTGTCTTTCCATTTAATTTCCATTATGAATCTATAAAACTTTCACAGAAAAAAATCTATAAATCTGTCCTCAAAACCATCAGCATGGAGACTGGGGAAATGGCCCAGTTGATAAGTGATTGCCTTGAAAGTGCGCAAAACTGAGTTTAATCCACTGAAACTGTGTTCTAAAATAAGCCTGGCATGGAGGCATACTTGTAACCCAAGCTCTGGGAGGGCAGAGATGTGTAGATGCCTGGTTGGTGACTTTCAGGTCAAGGAGAGACCTTGTCCCCAAAATGAAACAAAACAAAATTCCATAACAAACAGAATATGGTAAGATGGCGCTTTCAGAAGGATACCTGCTATATACCCAATTACACACACACACACACACACACACACACACACACACACACACACACACACACCACTGGCATACACCGCTTGTTCCATCCATGAGCCACAATCTTTCCTCAGTGCTCCACTATGCAGCAAAGCAAATGGTGATTCCCACAGCTGGAGCTCACAAGCAGCAAGGCTGTGCTTTGCCCTTAGCGGTCAGAATGAACATTAATGACCCCAGAAGGAAATGTGAGGTGACATGTATGTGTGTTCTGACACAGGACAGCAGCACACACTTAAGTGGATTTCCAGTAGTAGAAAACTGTTACTTAAAGAAGATGGAAATTAGGGCTGGAGAGATGGCTCAATGGTTAAGAGCACTGACTGCTCTTGCAGAAGACCCTGGTTCGATGCCAATCACCCACATGGCAGCTACGAGCTGCCTTAACTCCAGTTCCAGGGGAATCCGAAGCCATCTTCTGACCTCCGCGGCGTTGCACAACACGGGTGCACTCATTTACATGCAGGCAACACACTTATACACATAAAATAAAAATAATAAATAAAATATTTTTAAAAAAGAAGAGTTGTTACATAATAAGAAAAAATATGGAAATTGTACTTAAGGAAAAAGAAACATGAAAGGCTCGTGTCTGTTTGCTTGTGTTTGTCTGTTTGCGGTCTGGTGTCTTGGTGGACTGTCTCTGTCAGAACAGCTCATTCCTAGTTTTTTATTTTGTTTCTTGTTTCTGGTTTGGCTTTTGTTTTTTTGTTTTGGTTGGTTTGGTTTTGTCTTTTTTGTTTTGTTTTGTTTTGTTTTGTGTCTTGTTTTGAGACAGGCTCTTCCTGTAGTCCCAACTGGCCTGGAGCCTACTATGTAGACCAGGTGGCCTTGATCTCACTGAGATCCCCATGCCTAAGTGCAAGGGTTAGAGGCCCGTGCCACCACGGCATTTCTTGGTTTTGAAGGAAATTTCACATCTGTTCTGTTCAAAGAGGCAGGTGCTTACTATAAGAAAGGAAAGGCTTTTACTCTCATTCTCAAGACTGTACCCTCTGTCTGGTAGTTAAATAAAACTGAAGGAAGCCAAAATGGAAAACACACTACTGGGAAAACAAATAGTTAAAATTTTGAAAACCAAAAAGGATCATATTAGATACGGAATGTCTAATTAGTTACTGAATATCTAACATCTAATATGCAGTGCATTCCGACTACCGTTTCCCGGAGCCCCTGCTCCCGTCTTTCCTCACGCCTTGGGAATGCTCAGTGATGGGCTCATCAGTCTCTCCCAAGCTGTCCTTTTCCCCAGTATTTACTTCAACCCATAAAGTCTCCATAAAATTTCTGTTTTTTTTTTCTTCATGATAATCATTTTTATCAGCTCAAGTAAATGATTCTCCCCCTCCCTTCTTTCTCTCTGTCTCTCTGTCTCTCTCTGTCTCTCTCTCTCTCTCTCTCTCTCTCTCTCTCTTCCCCCAAGCTCAGTTTACTACTTAAAGGCTGCGTTAGTGTCACTCCATGTTACCTATAACAATGGCAGCAAAGGGATTTTGACAAGCCTACTACATAATGATATCTGACTATGAAGAGAAGGCTCAACTCCAGTTCTCTACCCTATATTTCTCATGGGACCAGAGCTGCAGGTACTGATGCCCTAGAATGCCTCTCTTCCGTGTCCCTCTTGTGTGACACTGTTCTTGGTTAGACATGAACAAACATTTGCTAACCCCAAATAAGAAACTAATGACAGATTAAAATAAGGATTCCATCAAAGTCCAACTTGGTGAAGCAGTGAGTTTTATTGGGGTTATTTCTAGCATCAGGCCTGCCTCAAAGACAGATGCATTCCAGTGCTGGTGACAGCTCACAAAAGCAGGAAGCCTGGAGCTCATCGCACAACTCCACAAAGCTCAGCAGGTTGGAGAGTGTTCTTTCTAGGTAGCTTAGTTGGTGTGAGCCTCTTCTTGTAGCCTGGCTGGTCTGAGAGTGCCTCTCAGAAGTCCTTAAGGCTTTATATATGCTTTGGGAGAGATGGGCCTAGTGAACCTGGTACCTTTGTAATTTTCCTCTATCATCAGTCATCCAATGAATGAAGCCTCCAACTAGCCATTGTCCCAGCCAGAAACTGGTATTCCCTCCGGTATTCGCTCTGGTTTTCACTTGCTGTTCTTCCAAGTGATCACAAAACTCTCAGCTACAGCATCTGCATATCTAATAAATGTACAGAGCTCTCGCTCCTGTGCCCCAGCCCTACTCCTTTCATTTAGGTAACAATCATTTTTTCCACAATTACTATGAAATACTTTTAACTGGATCTTCCATTTCAGTCTTGACATTCTTGTTGACCTGGCCCATTTCAACCGATGCCCGAAGCATACCAGGCCCTTCTCAAAATCCTAACCTGGATGAGTGGATACCCTCTGGGCCTGTGTATCTCTGGCCCTCCTGTTATCACATGTCTAACCAGAATGAATTTGCGCTGTTCTTCAAACACACTGAATTCATTTCTCAGCCTGGAGGGCGCTGGGCTTCCCTTCACACACAAATATATCACTGGCAAGTAAAAATGACTGCTTCTGATCCACAAAGCATCGCCTTACCCCCAAATTTACTGTAGTGTTGTTCTTGCTGCTCCTATCGCTTGAGTATATCCATCCCAAGACACGACAGCCCGTGCAGTGTTTAATGCCGTACTCACTTGTTTTGCATCCTCTGTGAGCCTGGAAGGTCAGGAACAGCAGGGACCATGCCCAACACACCCTATGGAGTCCTTATTTATTAAGGATTTACTGTGAATTAGGTGTTCTCTAGCATTCTCAGCACTGCTATGAGATGGATACTCTTTAGTTCTGTGTAACAGAGAGGAAATGCACACATCAAAGTTAACGACCTTCCCCTGTATTACACAGCTAATTAGTTGAGCTGAGATTCCAACTCAGGCAGCTGGCTCCAGGACCTAGTGCCTCACCAAGCATGTTAAGCTGCCTGTATTATTAATGATCATGTTTCCAGGGCCTAGCTCGGTGTCAGGCATTTAATAGGTGCTCAGGATAAATTTGTTGTATTAAAACTTCAAGATGATGAGGCTTTCTATTACGTATTAGAGTTATAATAGCCAAAAAGGATGGAATGGTATCCTGACAAAACAGATGTGTTTAAAAAAAGACAAGACAAGCAAGGTGGGCCTTGAGTAAACCAAATCCTTGGCCAGCCTTAGTGCGTCAGGACTAGGGAGTGAAGATATAAGGAGTCAGGGTCGATGCGTGCACCCCCGCGAGCTAAAAGCATGAACAGCTTCTACCATAGAAGCTATGTGAAAATACTCAGCTCAAATATTTTGAAATATTTAACCTGTCAGTACACCATCTTTGAAAATATATGATCATTCTAAACATGAACTCAGGGGTGGCCAGGCAATGAAATAGCAGTGCCTGGGGTAGAAGGGACAAACTTAACGCTTTGGCACCTGTCACAGACATGGAGACATATGCATGAGTGATTTATCCCCAAAGCAAGACAGGGGCTGCTGACCTAATTGGGAGTGAGGAGTGGGCACAGGTATGTAGACCTTAGCAACTGAGAAGTTAGTTATCCTCGGAGATTAGGTTCAATACATTAACAGTATGCAGCCTCCTCCCACATAATATTATTTATAATTAACTGTTGGCCTTTGTGATGCTTCTTTTTCAGAGTGTCCCATAAATTATTGTAGAAATGGTGGAATTTGTGTGGTTGAGAAATATGGTCCTGTGTGTCGGTAAGAATATTATCTATTTTATTTTTACATTTATTTTATCTGACATTTTTCTGTCTTGAAGTTGATATAACATAAATCAATATATAGTTATTAAGGTAAAAATAGCAGATTATGAAACTAATTTGCATTTTCTGTATGTGTAAGATAAAGGAAGATGTGAATATATTTCAAGAAATAGTTTTTTAATGTGTATTTTTACATATTTTTAAACATTTCTCTAGCATGTAGGATGCATCATTTCAATAATACTTATTCTTGCTTTTAATGTTTATATAAGATTTTTCAAAAGATATTTGTTCCTGTGTTTGACACAGGCTACTCTGTAGCCTGGTTGACCTTGACCTTTCACTGCTCCTCAGGCTTCCCTCTCCTGAGGGCTGGGTTTAGAGACAGGAGCCACCACACTCAGATCAAAAGATTTGTATCTGACATGGGTTCTCTTATTTAAGATATATTTACTGTCTGTATTTCCTTTCTCTCCTTTTTGATTTCAAATTCTGTATTTGACTTTTCTAATGAAAAAAGATAAACTTAATTCATAACCAAGAATTTTTCTGGTTTCTGGGGTGGCTGTTGATGAAAAGAACTAAAGCACAGATAAGGGATACATTTGCATACTCAAAGCAAAGGTAAACAAAAAAACAAGACCTTGTGATTTCTTTGGGGAATTACTAATACTGTGTCACAAAGACTGCTTGATTTTCATCTTTCTTACCCTGTAGGGAATTGTGCAAAAAGTTCAGTAAACTCCAAGGGAAATGAAGCATATTCCATTACATTTATGTTTATGACTTTTTAATCTACCAGAGTGGCTGGATATATTACTTTGCTTATTATAAAAGTGATTGGCGGTTGATATTCAAATCATAACAAAACACAAATATCTGGAACACACTGATTAATTAATAGCTATTTATGTTCTTACATCCTCTGTGTCAACACTAATATTTTAGGAAAGGTAGCTTGTTTTTCATCAGGGAGGAGCTCAAAGGGCCCTACCCTCACTGCTGAGCTATTGGTTACTGATGGATTCTGGGGCGGGACAGTCGTTGTCTTCATTTGTGTACCCACTAAGGAGCCCATCAGGCTCTATTGCATAGCTCTAACTGTGTTCACACAGATGATACTGGTTAAACTCAGTGAGTCTCCAAACAACAACCACAACAAAAGTAATAAATGTGGGAAGAAGACTTGGGAATGGGGGGGGTGATAGAGGTGAGTGATTGCAGGAAGGGTCATAATGATCAGAAT
>NW_008357047.1:1035336-1046706 GCF_000622305.1 Nannospalax galili
AAAAAAACATGGGACACAATGGTAGGAGAGAACTGATTCCCCCAAGAGGTCCTCTGTCTTCCACACATGCACACAATAGAATATATCAGTACATTCAGACACATAAATACACATACACATACAGAGAGAGAGAGAGAGAGAGAGAGAGAGAGAGAGAGAGAGAGAGAGAGAGGCCACTAGAGAGACATAATTCATAAAATATAAAAGTAAAATCAATTAATAAAATAAAATTTAAATGTGTTTTGTAATGAAATACATTTAAACAGGACTTTAATGTTAAAGCTGAATACTTTCCCTGTGTTTGTTGACATGAAAATTAATTTATCATAAATTTTATTTGATGGATGAGATACATCATATTAATTGCTAAAGTCTCCTGAAAGAGAATGAGACTGAGAATGATGCCATATGAGGTTTATTGGCCATCAGCTAAGTGGATAATGCTGGTTAATGTCAGAAAGACAGTTTGTGCCTTTGTCCTCTCCAACCCTGATAGTCTGGAAAGCTCCTGGGCCTTAGAGAGTCTCAGCTGAGCAAGCAGAGGGCTTCGCATTCTTGGCAACATTCTCAAGTACTCAAATAAACATTAGCAATTGAAATCCAGGTGGAGAAGATATAAATTTGTTTCTCACAATAAGAAACTCAAAGGTAGGGGGCAAAATAGGGGAGCCTGAGGACTGAGAGGAAGAGGGCATTTCAGACAGGAAATCAGTGGAGCACAGAGTAGAAAGAAATTTGCTGCATGAAAATCCAAAAATGATCTAATATTTTCGTTGTGCATCAAATACTATTTTTCAAAGAAAATAATTCCAGTAACCACCTTTATAAGCAAAGGCTCAGAATTAGTGCTATCTACATTTATCTATATTATAAGGACAGTGTCTACAAATACTGTGAATGTGGCATCAATAAGGACACTGTGCCTGATATAGGATAGAAAAATAGTTTCTTATAGCAAATCACTCAAATACAAAAACAGAAAACAACCCATCCAGGACAGCAGGGGCCACTGACGAAATGGGTGGGAGAGCACAGGAACTTAAGTAAAGAAGGGAACCAGGAATCTGAATCTAGCTAAATTGCATAGCAAAACTAACTAGAAAGAATGCATTCAAATAAGCCAGCAATTATCATACATAAGTGATAGTCAAAACAGACTGTCAAATTATGATATATGCACTTAATATGTATGCACACTCATATGTAATTATATAATATATAAATACATGTATGATATATAAATGTATTTATAGGTATTTTAGGTGTGACCTTAAAAACATCAGGCAGATCTCCGTGAGTTCAAGGCCAGCCTGGTCTACATAGTGAGTTCCAGGACAGCTGGGGATACAAGGAGACCCTGTCTCAAAAAGACAAAAAAAAAAAAAAATCAAAAGCAAAATTATAGTGTAAATCAATTTTAAAGGAAATACACTATGAAATTAAAAATTAATAACTGTTGAAACGGGTAAAAATAATTTATTCATCAAACAATATAGTAATGAAATATAGAAGGCAAGGGTCTGGGAGGATGGCTCAGATGTTAAGGATACTGACCGTACTTGCAGAGGTCCTGGGTTCAGCTCCCTGCACCTGTATGGTAGCTAAATCTGACACTCTCTTCTGGCCTCCATGAGCATCGCACACACATGGTGCACTTGCATACACACAGGAAAAACAATCATACACATAAAATAAAACTAAATCCATTTTTCATATAGAAGGCAAACATTCCAGTATTCAGAATATTCCATTTAAAACAAAAGAAAAACAAAAATGACATACACACAAATCCTTTGACATCATTTTATAGTTTTCATTACTCTGTTATAACAACAGCAATCTATGGAGTGTGTGGGACAGTGTAATCAGGCATTTGTCTAAATTGGAGACCTGAATAAAGTGATCGAAATCTGTGTACTAGTCAAACAAAACGTCATAAATAAAAGAAGGAAAAATAGACTTTGGAATTTTAAATACTATTTCTAGATAAGCCTATATTAAAACATTTCTTTAAACTGCAATTTAAGAGAGAAAACAGGCTGGGGAGAAAACTCAGCAAGCAAAGAGATTTGCACACAACCCAGAGGACCTGAGTCCACTCCCCAGAAGAAGAGAATGCATTCCACAGGGTTGAGCTCTGGCTTCCCTGTGCATCCTCACCACATCAACACAGACAGACAGACAGACACACACACACACACACAAACACACACACACAGCCTAATAATTTTAATTTTTTAAAATAAAAAGACCAAAAAAAGTAAAAAGAAAAGAAAACAATAATTTCCCCCCTTTTCAACTTTAAAAATTGGCAATATTTGATGGTGGAGCATCCTTCCCTTTGAAAGTAAAGATCATCCTTTTCATTTATTATCAGTGTACAACACAAGCCTAATGCTTCAACAACTGTTTGAATAATGTGTTGACCAAAAAATAAATGAAGCAGTGAGTGAATGAATGAATTGAATACATGCTGAAGAAAGATTGGTACTCTCAAGAACAATATCATTGCATTAAAATGTGCTTACATGCATTGAGATGTGAATTAATTGCTTAGTCACAAACCAAATTAACAGTCACAAGTGTACTGCGGAATTTCTAAGTATGTAGAAAAAAATATAGGGAGTAAGTATATGATGGGTTCTGGAAATGGAAATTCCTTTAAAAGCCATTCATTAAAGAAATGCCACTTTGTTACAGTGACAGAAGAGGGTGCTCTTAAACTAGGAATATTGTTCTACTTTGTGCCTAAACCTAGTCACAAAATGAAAATACAAACACAATTTTCTTTTATACAAACCTACTGTTTTTTTTTTAAAAAAAAATTCAGTTTATGAACACTTTCCTTTCCTCTTCCCTTATTTTATTGCAAAAAAAGAAAGAGAGAAAATAATGGTATCAGAACAACTCTAATTCCCAAAGGCATTAAATATTGCAAGTATTTTGGATTATTTAAACCTATACATACACAAGACCTTAACTGAGAAAGTCAAAGCCCAAGTTAAAAAATGGGCACAATATTAAAAATCAATTAAAACCAAATGAAGAAATTCTTTGAATCAATAAAACTGATAGAGCTCAAGGAACTCATTTTTCAAGAGAACATAGATTTAAAGACAAAGGTATTGAGAATATTAAGACAAAGGTAAGAAAATAACCAAAGGCAAATGAGGTAAAATTGTATATATAATAAAAAGGTCAAAGAGGAAGTAGTGGAGGTGGAAGACAGACAGCTCACATCTCCTGAAATCCCCAGAGAGGAGGCAAAGAGAAGCAGCAAACTAACATTTAAAACAGTCATCCAAGGCTTTATGCTGCAAGGCTGAAGGTGGGGGCTGCTGGTGTCAGTCCAAGTTCCAGGGCTAGAGATCAGAGGCTCTGTTGTCAAGGGCAGGTGTAGACAGCTCTCTGCAGAAGAGTAGGAATCCTTCCTCCTCCACCTTTTTAATCTCTCCAGGCCTTCAGTAGTTCTGATTACAACAGCCTCATTGGTAAGAATAGACCTTTGTTACTCAGTCCACTGATTCAAAAACCCTTGCATATGCACCCAGAATTCTTTTTTCTTTTTAACCAGCTATCTGGGCTGGTTAACCTTGTTAAATTGACACATATTAAAACTAACCATCATAATGCTTAACCATATGAGAAAAGGTTCAACTGCATTCGTAAGGGGAAAACAAACTTAAAACATGCTTTCATGTCATTTCCCAAGTTGTAAATGGACAACATGCTAGTGGGAATGAAAACCTTCAGTCCTAGTGGAGAAGAACTTCACAGCCTCCAGCAAAGCCACTAGGAGAGGAGAGAAAGGTGTCTGGGGGAGGGGCAAGAGAGTACTAGGGGAAAGGTAAATCCACAGTTCTCCAGTGTGAAATCTAGATTTAACTACGCGCGCGCGCGCGCACACACACACACACACACACACACACACACACACACACACGCAAGCACATGTGCACACACAACATGAAAATGAAGGCAGAAGAGGGACTTCTTTTTTTAATGTGTATGCGTGCATTGCCTGCATGTATGTGAGTGTCATGCAATGCCATGGCGGTCAGGGCATTGGATCACCTGGAACCGGAGTTAGGGACCTTCCTTAGGCATCATGTGGGTACCGGGAATCGAACCATGGCCCTCTGCAAGAGCAGCCAGTGCTCTTAGCTGCCGAGCCATCTCTCCCACCCCAAGAAGAGGGACTATTTAAAAATCCAAAGGGGACCAGAGAGAGCGAAGGACAAAAGACAGTGATGGTAAAGGGGGAGGAATAAGGCATTGCATTTGGATCAAAGGGCTAAACTGAAACCCACTGTTTCTATAAGTAAAAATTATTTTAAAAATTTACATACCCATTTACATTTTGATGAAAAATTTCCATTCCTAGAATTTTTCTATTCGTAATTCTAACATTGTAATAATGCCCAAGAGGCAGCAATTGCAACATTATAGTTTCAGTCTGCTCGAAATAACACAAATGAGGGCATGCAGCACAGCATGATATAAGCCAGGCTATGATACATGCATGCAGGCCTACAAAGGGATTGTGGCAAGGTCAAAGCTTACGTCTTGGGCGAGGTGCAGGAAAAGTCTCACCTGGCCAAACTAAAGAATACTCAAGGAATGGAGAAATAGTCCCAAGAATTATTGCATAGCTTTTCCCTTTGCCTCAAAAGATATGTTATTACCTAAAGTGTATACTATTGTAAATAATTATGTACCAGACAAAACTTAGGTATTCTGATATGCAGTCATGAACTTAACTTAAATCTTTAAGGCATATAAAAATGTGTCTAATTTGTAAATTAAAAAGATGAGGCAATGATATTTAGTAATTTTCCAAGAAACAAAAAGCTAAACAGTAGCATCAGGTTTATTCTTATTCAAGCCTGGGTTCTTGAGACAGAATCTGTGCTCTTAGAATTTCAGCCTCTAAAGTACCTTGCCTCCTTGGAGTTTGACAATCTGACTTGTGATTCTAGAATTGCACTGTCTTGTGAGTACAGATTTTTATCAAATGTCTAAAGAAAAACCTAGAACTAAGCTTCATTTGCTTGCTGTTCTTGAATACAACATGAACTTTCAGTCCTGAAAACTTGCAGGTTACTTAGTTAAGAACATTTTGAAGAATCTTTGCCTCTCTATGGAGGATGCCAGTAATCAATTTGCAAGTTGTTTATCTACTATTACCATAATTATCTCCATAGCAACAAACTATAGTTCTTTACGGGGTGCCATACAGAACAAATCAACAAAATGTAAGATCAGGACCTCTGCTGTTATTTTTTTGAAACTCAGTGTTCAAGTGCTAAAGACTCAAAAATACATTCATAACAGCATGAGTGCACTAAAATGAAAATCACCCCATCTCAAAGTCAGTTTAAAGAAGCCAGCGTTTAGGCATCTTTTATGTAAAATGCTTTTGCATTTTTATTAATCCAATAAAGGAGAGAAATATCTATTTTTTTTATTTGTTTGTTTGTTTTGTCTTTTTGAGACGGGGTCTCCCTGTTGCCCCAGGTATCCTGGAACTCTTTATGTAGACTAGGCTGCTCTCAATCTCACAGAGATCCACCTACCTCTGCCTCCTGAGTTCTGGGATTAAAGGCATGTGCCACCAGCCTTTATGGGAAAATAAAAATTACCAAGATTGTCCCAAAATAGGCATGAAAGTTGAATAGAAACTTAAGTCAAAGTCATACTTCCCTCTCAGTAATTTATATGTATTTTCCTAGAAGACTTGGTTAACATCAATGGCTACCATTAAAAATATATTGCATTCTTATATTCATTAGCAGAGGGATGAAAGTATTCTCATCACAAATATGATAGTCATGTTAGACAAAGTGTATGTCAAGTTAGTGGATTTAGTCACTCGGCCATGTATACATGCGAACAGTGATTATGTACAATTTTATTTTTTACTTTAAAGATAAATGTTTTTAAATTTTTATGCTACTGTTAGGACTAGCTGTAACACATGCAGTATTCCCTCAAAGCAAAGAAAATTATATTATATATAACTAGACAAAATTGTTCACAAGGAAGTGGCGATAAATGTTTAACATGTCTGAAAATACTTCAACCTCATTAATAAATGATTAGTAAATGAAACCATTGAATTCCTAGCTCTATGTTATTGAAATAACACACACCCCCAAAACAATTTAGCCATAGCCACTATTTATGAGACTGTAGATGACCAGGCCCTTTTCTATACAACTTATGGAAATGCAACTTTTAAATTAAAAAAAAAAATTTTTATGTGTATGAGTGTATTGCTTGTCTGTAAGTGCACCTGTGTCATGCAATGCCTGTGGAGGTCAGAAGAGGGTGTTGGATCCCCTAGAACTGGAGTCACGAACAGTTACTTGCCATTATGTGGGTGCTGGGAATCAAACCTGGGTCCTCTGCCAGAGCAGTCAGTACTTTTAACCTCTGAGCCCTCTCTCCAGCCCCAACTTACACTCATTTTTTTAAAAAGAAACTAAATACACAGCATAGAGGAAAGCAGAATTTTTAGGAAAGACAAGTGGCAATATTCATTCACATTTTCCTGCAACGTACACACTAACTGGGCAGACTCAATCCCAGGAATTGATACTAATATATTAAAGAGATATATAAGTATAAACCTGTTCTTTGTTGCTCTTATGCAATAGGACCACATTGAAAACAAATTTAAATGTTAGGTGTAGTATAATGAATGGTGTGCTATGTAACATTTTAATGGAAAATATAAACCTTGTCACATGAAAGTTTCTATATGGTTGCAGGGAAAATACAAACTCCAAGTCATATGGCTTTTAAGATACTATTTCACTGAAGAGGAAGGGGGAAAATGGGGGAAAATGAAAATCAGAAGGAGTCCAGCAAGAAGCTGGGCAGCCACAGGGAAAACTCTAGAAAAAGACTACGGTGGGAAGGGAAGTTTCACATTTTAATTTCTTCAATTTTGTTTGAGCAGATTCTGCTTTCACGGCTTAGAAAGACATTTTCCAAGTCAGATTTTCAGAGAGAATTGCAATATTTAAAAAATAATGCTGGATCAGCTGGCTGCTCATAATGGTGTCCTCCAGGTGGATGTGCCTGTCCCTTGGTTTTCTTACTCTGTTGTCAGAAAGCATTTCACACTTTCTGCGTCAGGTCCTGCCACGCACGTTCTTCTAGGACTGTGACTGGGGATGGTAAAGCAAGAGGCTGTTCTCAGCAACCTCTCAACCGCTCCTCTCTGCCTCATTCCCAGACCGGGAGTCCGATTCTATCAGATGTCCCAATAGCCATGAACGTAAAAGGCACGGTTAATACCTCATTTTTTTCTCTGGGAATTTCCTACCATCAAGCCTCATGATGTGCTAAACTGGTTTCCGGTTTCCCATGCCAGCTGACAGTCGGCTTTTGAGCTGAAAGCCGTGTTCCTTTGGCAAGCTAACATCTGATCCTCTTGCATGACCCACTGCGTTTTAGGGAGGGCATTCTCTGAGGAAAGACATGGCCCAGATTCTGCTCGCTGGTCATTCCTGACAGGGATCTGTGATCTAGATGTTTTTCAAGGCCTCTGCTATGACCTGACTGTTAAGTAGATATTTCTGTCTTCTGAGAAGAAAAGTGGTGGGTTATTTCTGGGGCAGAATCTAAGGCCGAACGATTTGCTTTAAAAGAGAGAACAAGAATACCATAAGAATCAGAGTTTTACAAAATGCTCACCCAGCCTCAGATCTGCATGGGGAAATGCTTCATCGTTTTCTGCACAGTGCTGATCAGTTTTCTGAGCATGCGCACAAGGAGGCTTTAACAGGGTTGCGGTTGATTGAAAACATCTTTTCCAGTGCTGAGCAGTGTGTGCATGTGTCCGGAGGGCTCTAGAGAATGGGATGGGGGACAGCCCAGCGGAGGCCCAGGGAGAGCGTCTAAGATGCTGACAAAAAGTCATTCCTTCACCTGAATTTCACAATTTCCCAAACCTGGCTCCCTCGCAGTACTGGAAGGACAGACCATCCTGATCGTACATAGCTTTTCTTCCTGCTCCGCCAGCATGAGATTAACCATTTCACAGTAGACTCCTCTGTGCTGTTGTTAGGTGGCTGAGCTTGGCCTCACATAAGCAAAACTTAGCAAATGAGATAGAACTTTTGAACTTACCCTCTCACTAGTGAAATGTCCACAGCCCTAAGTAATAAGTAGTTCAATGCATTTTAATTTTGAAACTCCTGTGGGACTTATCCCCTGACAGCACTAATCTGTGTTGGCCATCACCCTAAATGTGTTGTCCTTCTGCAACGCTGAGATGCAGGGAATCCCTTTGTGTTCTTCCTGAAAAGACTTTGTTTTCCTGGTTTTCACCAGGAGGACCAAGGAAGCAAGGAGAATGGCCTATATCCTGAGTTTAAAAGAAAATTGTGAATAAGATCAATAGTTAAAATTTAATTTATTTATTATTTTTAATTAATTAATTAATTAATTAATTTATTTATTTATTGTCTTTTTGAGACAGGGTCTCCCTGTAGCCCCAAGCTGTCCTGGAACTCACTATGTAGACCAGTCTGGCCTCGAATTCACAAATATCTGCCTACCTCTGCCTCCCAAGTGCTGGGATTAAAGGCGTTCACCACCACGCCAAGCTTATTTTTATTTTATGTGTATATATGTATTACCTGTATGTAGATAAGTGCACCCATGTCGTGCAATGCCAGCGGAGGACAGAAGAGGCTGTTGGATCCCCTGGAACTGGAGTTATGGACAGCTGTTAGCTGCCATGTGGGTGTTGGGAATCAAACCTGGGTCTTCTGCAAGAACAGGCAGTGTTCTTAACCACTGAGCCATCTCTCCAGCCCCTAAAATTCTAATATGTTTATATGAATATTTATACCATGACATTGCATTCAAAAATGGATCTCTTGAATTTACCATCTGGAACCCCAGAATAAAAATACAGATGATCACTTGGGGGCAAGACTTTCCCTTTTGATGTCAGCACTCTTGCAGTTTGGGGGACTAGCAGGACCTGTTCTCTGATTGTGCAGGAGACCTTGAACTTTTCAATGAGAACATTTTCTAATATCCATGGTTTTCATTTGGTAGATAAAAATGGAAAAGCACCCATTTATTGTTAGAGTGTCAGAATGAGAATTTGTGCGACTTAAATAAAGACTCCAATAATAGGAACTAAGGCTGTACGTATATTAGGGTTTTCCATTTGCTGGAATTAAAAATTGTGTTTTAAGAATTTTCCCCCATAGCCATGTAAATTGTAACATTATCTTTTGCTATTTACAGATTTCACTATACAGAAAGAATATACGCTATAAAAAGACATGTTCACGAATGGGAGAAATATCTTATTTTTGCAGTTCATAATTCACTGAAATAAATCATCCTAGTACACACACACACACACACACACACATTAGTACTGATAAGCCCGTCTTCTCTGTCTTTGTTTTTATGAGACATATCACTGTTATGTGAAACTCGGTCTTCCACTGAAGCACTGATTTATGACGCACTATGAAACACAGGGAGGGAGAAGAAGCAAAGCTGTACCTGGGTTATCTCTCCTTCGTCCCTCCAAAGACAAGCCAAAGCCAGATCAGGCATCATGGCTGGCATGAGACCTTTCTCTTCAGACCCAGTGTCACACATAGGAGGGGCTCTGGGCTGGTATTAATAAATTTTCTCATCTACTTTAGTGTTTGTAATAGTTAGAACATCTTCTATCTGAAAGTGAGATTTGGTTGCAGTGACATCAAAACCTAAGAAAAAAATTGGTTTTCTAATAGAAAATAATGTACATATTTTTAGAATATCAGAACACTGTATTATTTTGTCAGTAAATTTCAAAACTTTCCCAGGTGGGGTGGTTTATACCTGTAATCCTAGCAGTTGGAGTACAGGTAATAGGATTGAGAGTTTAAGGCCAGCCTGGGCTACATGACACCCTACCTAAACAACTGAAAAAAAATGTAACTTCATAAAATTAGTAATTATCTAGATTATTTAATGACATCAACACATAAATGTAAACTATCTTAAATAGATTAAATTAACAACCACAAATTCTATCAAATGACCACAAAAACCTAAGGCTTTTCTCCTTTATCATTTAATGAGAAGTATATGTTTAGAAAATTGAGGAAAATCTGTATTAACCTCACAAAATTCCAACAACTACCCCTGTGTCGATGGAATTAAAAATTAAAAAGTGCACCCATGTTGTGCAATGCCTGCAGAGGTCAGAAGAGGGTGTTGGATCCCCTGTAACTGGAGTTATAGATGGTTGTTAGCTGCCATGTGAGTGCTGACAATCAAACCTGGGTCCTCTGCAAGAGCAGCCAGTGTTCTTAACTGTTAAGCCATCCTCTCTGTAGCAGGGTAGGCACCTGGGGCTGCTCGAAGAGCTGGTGTGCAGTTCTAGAAGGAGCTGCAATCCCCAAAACATGTTTGAGGTCAGTTATTAGAAAAGGAGCCAATGAATGTCTGACAATAGCATCCTATGACTGATCTGAGAATTCAGAGAAGGTCAACGAGTTAGTCCTAATTGGTCAACAACAGAAATGTCCAGGTTGTGTAAGGCAAAAGTCTGAAAAGAGACTGTGAATAGCATCACACGCCGAGGTCAATTATATTTCCATGTTGGCTCCTCGCCATGTATTATGAAAACATGTGATGTGTTAAAGGCACAGAACAGAAATAGGGATGGGGGTGAAGGCTGAATGTTTAGAGACATGAAACATTAATGAAAGTTCTGGACACACTATTAATGCAATGTCAGAGTGATGCTACCTTATGAGAGCAGCAGGAGATTAATTTTGGAAAATAAATTTTAGAAGTTAAGGACTAATCAAATATGAGTGGAGATGATAGAGAAAAATTAAAAAGCAAAGTAGCATAAACCATTTCAGTAACTTTGGAAATGCTGGTACTGGAGGCGGGAGCTTGAATGTGAGGTTGGAGGGGTATTTTTTTTTTTTTTTTAAAGAAGAGACCTACTATTCTTTTAAACTATCCAGTGAGCATATTTCCAGCCACTTCCAGAATGTGCTCTAAGCAATCTTTCACCAGAATGTGGATTTGTTTGCAATTATTATGGCACATTTTTTAGCCTTTGCTCTGAATTCCAATGAGGTCACCAACCACAAAAGTTCAGTTGCAGAAGCAGAGATTTGGCAAGACTCCTGGTGAAGGAAGCCACTCAGACTCAAACCATCAGAGACAGGTCAGCAAACAGCTTAGCTTCCTTTCCATCATGTGGGTGACCAGAGCAACAAGAAAGTTTTTTTTGTTTTTTTTTGTTTTGTTTTTTTTTACTTTGTTGTTTTTTTTTTTTTTTTTTTTTCTGTTTTTCTCTTTTTAAATTAAGCCTCATGAATGCTC
>NW_008357047.1:1046921-1053128 GCF_000622305.1 Nannospalax galili
AGCCTCATGAATGCTCAGCTCTCAGCTGCTTTATTTAGGACAAGAAAGGAAACCAGCCAGACCTTCATAAGACACACAACTAAGCAGAAAGTGCAAACAAAATTAGGACATAGAAATAAAGACTGCTCTATAGATTCAGATATACAAATGCATGCAAGGTCCAAAATAGGCAGCATATTTCTCCTTCTAAAACTTAAATACTGAAAAATATCAATCTTGATACCATGACTTTATTTCACAAGTAGTATCTATTACACTTTCAGGGACAGTTGAACCACACAAATGTAGAAGAAGCTGACATCTGGGTTTTTTGTTTTTTGGGGGGGTTTTTTTGACCCTGGTAGACGATGTGGCCAAGTCATCTCTCTGAATGGCCCTGAGGAGGAAGTGGCTGAGATGAGAAGAAAGAGTTCAAATACAAAAGACACTAGGCAACTTCTCACCTGTCTCATGGAGATGCTTTCCTCTAAGGCAAAGTTTCCTCAGCTCGTGCCATGTATTATGAGAAATAAGTGAATAATAGTATACTTCACAATTAGAGTTTTGCCCTGCCCAGTGCTCCTAAAGGAATCATTTAACTCTCAGTGCTCTTTCTTTTACTGCTGAGAACTATTAACACAGATCTCCAGTCATCCCCTATGTACTTAGTGTGAGAAGAAACATGAATTATTCCATGGAGAGTACAAACTGAAGATAATATATCTGTACAACAATTTCACATTACTATTTTCTTTAATCATATTTCCAATAAATATGCATGCGGTCAGAAGCTGAACAGTATTTTTGTTGTCAGAATAGAAGTATTTTGAATGATTTTAGCTCAATAGGATGGGATGACTCTGCTAAAGAGTCACTGGTGGTGGTAATATTGGTAAATTTTACCTACAGCAGAACTGTGCAAAGTAAATCAAACCCATTTCAAGCATCACTTCTCCCACGAGTACACAGGCTTACAGTTATTCTCCATTGTCTACCATGACCACCAAGCAGGAGCCAAGGCTGTTCCATTGTATTCTGTTCCTGGTATTTCCTCCAGTCTTGTAGCAATTATGAAAGCCATTTGTACCAACTCTCCTCCAGACAGGGTTGGGAGAAGACATGATGTTTTAAGTTTTTTTAATAAATGAAAGTCTACAGCTTATTCCTCAAACATTCTACCTGATACTGAAGGTTACCAGCATGCCTTTCTACCATGGCCACACTATGTATCAGACATCCTACAGAGTCTTTGAACACACAGTATTTCGGAAAGTGTGGTGACCACAGCATCTAATTCTACTTTTTATCTCTCTGGGTCGTTGTTAACCTGTGGTTAAAGTTTTCCTTTCGTTTTGTTTCTTTAACTTATCTAGTTTCCTCCTTTCTCCTTCTCCAGAATCTAGAAATAGCTGTTTGTGGTACTACACAATAAAAAGATGGCATGTGGAAATTATGTAGCACTTTTTGTTTTCTAAATGAAAAAAATTAAAAGGCAAAGGAATTTTTTAGAATAATGCAGTTCAGGGGTCTATTTTTGAAAAAAAAAGAAACATCCTGCATAGATTTCATATCCAGTCAAAGTCACTGAGTAATTGCTTTCTGCCTATATCAACAGCATCTTAGTGCCGTCCATATTTATTCGTCTTGGAAACTAACTTTTACTAGTGATCTCATAGAAGTAATAATAATTTGCATAAAATAAAAAGGCTATTGAACAATTTGGTCAGGTTTAAGCATCCTAAAGACATATTTCATATTGTGCTGTCTCTATGCTAAAGGAACATGCCAGCATTTATAATGTAATGAATCTGATAAATAATAACATATTCCTGACATTCAGGAATTAGCAGACAGTATCTCATCCCATGCCCAGTATATCCAAAATCTCATCTCAGGTAAGATTATTAAAAAAAATTAGCAGCAAAGATGTAACTATGAGCTCAGTATAAGTAGTAAAAAGAAAATACACAGCATTCTGAAATAAAAAAGAAACAGGAAGTCGGAAATGCTGTAAAAGAATGTGGCTCTTACAATCAAAATGCATCTATCATGAGACATTAAAATTGTGTTTTGTTTATTGAGTTTAATTTCTCACATACAATCTTGAACTTTATATGGAACTATTCATTGTACCCTGGCACTTCACTGTACAGTGTAGGATACAGCATATAAATGAGGGCAAAAGTGAGGGTTTCAAGGACTATCAGAAACCATTTATAATATTCTAGGGGATCGAGACCATTTATTAGCAGAGGGTTAGCCCTATAGCTATGTTTCTTAATTTACTGTGGACTGGGGGCTTCCCTCCCTTATGCAAGCTCATTAGCTATATTTTAATGGCTGGTTCGAGCAGCCTCAATTTAATTGCAAATATATTTTACAAAGTCTTTTCAACTCATTAGATGTGACATTCCCAGTTAAATTGTAAATTCTACACTCATGCAGCCTAAAGGACTAAGTTCCATTTAAACCCATAGACCTAAATCTTGTTGTTTTACTACTGATAATAACTGCTAAGCTTGTAATATGGGAATTACAGATTGTGTTTGAGGAAAAATAAATGCATTCTTTCCCTAAAAATTAAACCTAATTGTGACTCTTTGAGGGAATAATTCCAAAAGATATGTTTCAACAATATATTTAAAACTTAAGCCTAAGCCCTCTTCTGACCTCCGTGGCATTGCATGACATGGGTGGACTCACATATATGAAGGCAATACACTCATACACATAAAATAAAAATAATAAAACATTTTTTTAAAAAAACTTAAGCCTAAACTAAATTTATCAAAATATCACAACATACTTTATTTTTAAGGATTATATCAGCAAAATAATTTAGTTTTTAAATGCATGTCTCTATGCTGACTTTTTTTTCAGAAAGATGACAGAGTATCCCAGAAAAATCTATTAAGCCATCACTTACTCTTCTTATGCCTCCATGAGGGTACTTGGGTAATAGTTACTCTTATTCCTCCTCTATGAGGGTACTTGGACTTTTTGATACTCAAAGTTAGGAAGAGGGTATCGTTTTGACAAATTTTGAATAAGACTTTGTTATCTCTGGTTTGTTATCTCTGGTTTTGGGATTCATTCAGGAGTACATCCTAGTTGACATTAGCTATCAACTGTACATAGTCTAGAATCACCTTTTTAAAAAGTATCTCAATTGAGTCATTCTCTTTAACGGTTTGGTCTATGACCATGGTTGTGAGGAACTGTCTTGATCATTCAGTGATGTAAGAGGTCTAAGCCCACTGTGGCCAGCAACATCCTGAGGCAGATGGTCCTGCACTAGAGAGTCAGCCAGAGAACCAGCCAGCGGGCAGCATCCCTCCATGGTTCCTGCCTCCAGACTCCTGCCTTGAGTTCCTGCCCTGACTTCCCTAGATGATAGACTGTAACATAGAGGTGTAAACGAAATAAACCCTTTCATCCCCTAAGATGCTTTCTAGTCAGAGTGTTTTGTCACAGCAGTAAAAGGAAACTAGGACTAGGAGCTAACTCAAGCAGCCAAAAGTGTGTAGCGTTTGTGTTTGAAATTCAGTTGACCTGAATAGTTGATTATCTTACACTGTTGCTCAATAAAAGTGAAGGATAAAGGAAATAAAAAATAAATGATATGAGGACTGTGCCAGAAATGTAATCACGAGACTGGGGAGGGGGCATGAAAATAAATACCTGGAAATATCTAAATACATACACAGTCCATCTAGACAAAACTATTTCTAAGGAAAGATATAGCACTCCAAATAAATTAGAAAGTTGGGGGTGGAGATCTGGCTCAGAAGTTAAGAGCACTGGCTGCTCTTGCAGGGGATCTGTTTTCTGTTCCCAGCACCCATATGGCAGCTAACAAACCACCTTTAACTCCAGTTCTAGGGGATCCAACACCCTCTTCTGGCCTCCATAGACACTGCATGCACAGATGTACTTACATACATGCTGACAAGGTACTCACACATATAAAGAAATCAATCAATCAAAAAAAAATTTAAACCAGGCATTGTGGCACATGCCTTTAATCCCAGCATTGGAGAGGCAGAGGCAGATCTCTGTGAGATCAAGGCCAGCCTGGTCTACATAGTAAATTCCTGGCCAGCTGGGGCTAACAGGGAACCCGTGTCTCAAAAAATTAAATAAATAAATAAGAAAATTTTGAGACCACCACCAAAAAGCCCCACATTCTGCTTAGAAATTCTGAGGTTAAATTAGGGCATCAGCCCTATGAAAAGAGAATACTCACAAAAGCTGAAAGTAAAGTAACAGCCGTCAAGGCTGGAGCCTAAACTGAGAGTGCTCAAGGCTATTGGCCACCAAGCCCTGCTGGCAGAGAGGACTTGTTAAAGGTAGAGTGCTTGGCCACTAAGCCCTGCTGGCAGAGAGGACTTGTTAAAGGTAGAGTGCTTGGCCACCAAGCCCTGCTGGCAGAGAGGACTTGTTAAAGGTAGAGTGCTTGGCCACCAAGCCCTGCTGGCAGAGAGGACTTGTTAAAGGTAGAGTGCTTGGGAAAGAGTTTCACGAAGGTTTCAGGCAAAGGTCAGAGACGTGCCTGTGCACAGCGTGAAGGCACTACCCAGGACTCCAGAGTACTTCCTGTCTTGAAGTTCTCATTGAAATTGACTTGAGTTATGGTAATCTTGTATTTCTCTGAATATAACTCTCATCACCACCTCATAGACAGTAATCAAGTTCAATTTTTCTTTGGATCTCCTTTGTATATTCAGTTGTTTCAGGAAAAAAAATATTACATACCAACTAGTATGGAAATTACTAGTAATTTGGTAAAATAAAAATTAAACATACACTAATAAGACTGTGCATATTATGCATTCAATTAACCAGATTTAATTATTTGACTAAACTGTCTAATAATTTCAGCATGTTATTATAAAGGAACTTATTAATTCTAACATTTGAAGGAAAAATCAGCATTCTTTCTGACTTCTTAGTCTTCCATTCCTACACACTAATGATCAAATTAAATGATAAACACTAGCATATTCAAAACAGAAGTTTATTTATTAATATGCAGAAATGTCACATGTTCTGTCCCCTTCCATGAGATTTGTACCTGTTTATCCTTCATTTCCCTTCTGTTCCCAAGCCCGGTGCCAGGAGTGCTAACTTTTCTGGGCTATACTGACAGGCTTCCTTGCCCTCGGGCTTCTGGTGGGATTCAGGGAGAGTTCAAGGGGGTCAGAGGAGGATAAGATTATATCCCTCTGCCTCTCTCCCTCTACGGTCCCTCCAAAGTGTCTCTTCCCTTCTAAGAGCTAGATTCTGAGTTTGCCACCCTTGACCATGGCTCCGCCCCTCCTCTCTTCTCTTGCTCCTTCACATCTCCGCTGTTATTTTTTATTGGCACAGGGTCCATACTTCGTTGCATTGCCTAAACCTGCATTCGCTTCTGTCAAATTCCCCTTCCTGGCTCCCCTCCGTCACCCAACTTGTCTACGCATATGCCTTCTGCTAGAACACTTCCTCTCTAAGCCCTTGATTGTCAAGAGAGAGAAGACTTCAAGATAATTCTTATAAATCCACAAAGTACAGGATCCAGGGCTTCTGTGAGATACTGTTTTCTTGACCTCACTGGAATTATTCATTATTCATTTGAGAGACATACTGAAGTGTATTTTAAGGTTCTGGAGATGCTAACTACATTGTCCTATCTTTTTTAAATAGAAAGACATAGGACCCCAAATGCTTTGCTTATGGATATCAGAAATAAACAGGAGGGAGCAGTTCATGCAATTAGATCACATGTAGTTTATGCTTCTGTAAGAACAAATTCACATGGCTTTATACTCATTTGCAAAACAGCAACTGATTCTAAGCAGTGAAATGGCTTCCTTAATGGAGCCTCATCTTAAGGACAAGTGTGATCTAAGGGAACAGCTCATGATAAGATCCTACGACAGGAGCAGAACAGTTGTAGTGGCAGACAGCGTGGTGTCTAGTAATTAAAACGGCCACTGTGAAGGAAGGTATAACCAAATATTAAAAGGGCCAATATAATTTCTTAAGAGTCCATATGTATAGCTAAAGGCTACGTAACAAGTAACAATGCCAGACAGGTGATACCTTCTTTGGAGTTGTTGGCCAGGGTGGCCAAAGGGACTCCCAGATAGTAACCCAGCGTAGAACTGGGAAAATGAACAGCAGACCCCAATTTTATCTAAAGGAATACTGACAACTGATTGCTGCTAGATGAGGAACAGCTGACCC
>NW_008357047.1:1053222-1069394 GCF_000622305.1 Nannospalax galili
GGATATCAGGGTATAAGGACTCTAGTCAGGGGAGGGAGGCTATGGGAGGGTGCTATCTGGGAAGTGGGTATAAAAATAAATAAATAAATAAATAGCCACTGTGGTTGAATAGAAACAGGTACCATTGTCCAGTCTAATCTTAAGAAAAAGGATAAGTGGAGATGCATTTTTCTGATAATAAATAGCTTTGAGCACTGGACATTTAAAACTTTTCTGAAGTCATGCCCCAAAATACAGCAAAGTTGGAATGCAGATCCAATCTATCTAAACATAAATAACAGCCACTTAATTATTAACCCTCATAATTAGCTTATTGGTTTCTATAGAAAGTAACAGTTCATGAAATCACTTACTATCTATGTGGGATGATTAACAACAGAGCCCATAAAAATGGTCAAATAGTATGTGTACTACTATCTGTAAACTATGAGAGATTTCAGTAAACCATGTCTTTTTTTATTATTTTGCTTGAGCAAAGTCTCTATTTGTTGTCAAGGCTGGCCTAGAATGTGCATTCTTCCTATGTTAAATTTCTGAGTGCTGAGATTGCAGGCATGTGCCTCCATACCGAGCTTCAGTCATATACCAAGCCTTCTCTAAAGACTCCACCATTTAACTCTCCTTGTTTTCCCATGTTAATGGCATCTATAAAACCTTAGATGACTCTCTGTGAATTCGGTGTACAAGGCATGGGTCTGAATAAAATGATTCCCACGACTCCTAAATAGTAAACAACAATTTGCCTTTTCAATCACAAAAGCATACTCTGATCTTCATTTCGTTTTTCTATTTCACTAATCGCAAGCTTTGTAGCCCACGTACATAAGGGAAGCCATAGTTTTGTAGTGTTCCATGTGGACACAGCTGTCCCTCCACTTTCTGTTCTCTTAAACACAACAGTGTTCCTTCTCCTGTTCGCATCCCTTAGCTGACCCAAAGCAGAGTTTCCCTTCTCAGCAGCTCATTAGGAAAATGTTGGCATGTGGCTGCTGGGTGAGATCAATGGAAAACTGATGCTGTTGTCTGATCAATATTGTTTGCAACTTTCGGTTTCACCAAAGGCCCAGAACATTAATAGAATATGAAATATTTTAAGTTTGAAGTAGCTAGTCAACGGTTTCCTATTAGCCTCATGGTTTCTGTGACAGTGACTAAATACTGTTTACTTCTATCTCCACGGGCACCATATGGGCACTTTAAGAACTTATACTGAGAATAATAGCAGTTCTTTCCATAAAGTTGTTCTGTGTGCTGAGTAAGATTATGTATGTAGCCTCTCCACTCTCTGGGTTTGGAAGTAAAGGGGGCAGAAAAATGCATTTTGTTGTTGCTTTGGAAACATTAAATGTGCTGAATATGTAGCTTATGATGGAAAAGTTTCCACTGAATCTACTGGTCACTAAATCACCGAGAGACCTGTGGGAGATAATTAAAGCAAGAGGGAGGCACAAGGAAAGTTTTAAAAGGTGGATGAGGTTTAGAAAATATCCTTAGGTAACCCAGAACTATGCCTTGGACTTTGTTTCTGTCTCTACTCAAAAGAAACAAGTGGCGGAAAGAGATGAATGCATATCACTAGGGGAGTCTCTGGTAGAGTTGAAGCTGCAAATGGAGTGACCTGGGTATCATGAGCCCTGTGGCACATGCTACGTTGGATCTAGGGGTTGATTGAGCAGAGCACCACAATGCCCTGGCACCTCATCTGATAACTAAGCTGGCAACTTTGTAGCCAATGAGTGAGGGGCAAATACAATGCTGACTTTCTCACATCTGGGAGCAGATTATGAGATTTCATCACACTGCTCAGAATAACAGAGTCACGATTTATGAATGGTTAATTTCTGTAGTTTTCCAGTGACTATTTCAGACCATGATTGTCAATGGGTAAATGAATCCTTGGGAAACAAAACTACAGATAATGGGCACTTGATATGTTGTTATGGTATAATTGAAACAGTTTGTCTCAGTGAAAACAACCATAAAATGAGCAAGCTACGTGGTGCCATTATTTTCTGACATTAAACCCTAGACAGCACAACACTGTGATGCCTGGGAAAAGGAAATACCTGGGTAGCCCCAGGCTTCTGCACATTCTTTGGGTAGGAGAGATTTCCTAGTGGTGGCATAGAAAGTATGTGGCCAAGTGGCACATAATCATAATTGAAGCTTCTGGAATCTGCAAAGTGGACAACACAGAGAGAGGAGAGAGACCTAGAAGTGTGTGGAGGTCAGGGTCCACGCGCAGGTTCCTAAACCAGCAGGTGTGTGGAATGAAATCAGATACATTTAGCCAGGACAAACTAAAGCCGATAATTCTCAAATACAGCAGGACATATGATCATCTAATTTACATATGTGATTTCTCAGTAAATTGTGTGACTGTGGAGTGAGCAGGATTTATCTTTCCTTATAACGAGTGACAGATCACCCAGGAGCAATTGTTATGACATAAAAAGTTCGAGAGACCAAGGAATACAGGAAGATGTTGAAAGTGCCGCCCAAACATTGTAGAAGTATCTGGTTAGTTGGGGGTGGTGTTCCGTGCTTGTAGTCAGTACTCCGGAGGTGGGAAGAAGGCTGCAGGTTCTAGGCCTGCCTGGGCTACAGAGTAAGACTCTTTCAAAAATAAGCAGTTTATTAACATCTTGTTAGTGCCAGTAGCATGCAACTAGAAATCAGGAATGTATAAAATCAGATGAAACATAAAAATTACTTTAGGGCAAAGGACTGCACCTCAGAATAAGGACTATTCTAGTCTCTTCTGAAAAAGCCCTTAGCCAAACCTTAAAAAAATTTGCTAGGAGGGCTGGAGAGATTGGCTCAGCAGTTAAGAACACTGACCGTTCTTGTAGAAGATCCAGGTTCGAATCCCAACACCCACATGGCAGCTAACAACTGTCTGTAACTGCAGTTCCAGGGGATCCGACAGCCTCTTCTGTCCTCTGCAGGCATTGCATGATATGGGTGCACTTACTACATGCAGGCGTAAACTCATACACATAAAATAAAATAATAAATAAAATATTTTTTTTAATTGCTAGAGATAGAAAGTTGGAGATTGAATATTGCCAAGTCAGAGGAGCTTAGAGAAGTGCTTGTGCTTTTCACAGATTTTCCCCAACACAGTTTCAAACTACACCTTTGTATGTTTCAAAGTAAGTGACCAGGTATTGAACTGTAAGGTAGAGGAAATAGTCAAGATTCTTCAGAGGGAGATGACCAGAGCGTTCAGTCCATAAGCCACAGTGCCAGTTACGCAGACCCACAAAGATGCAAAAAAGGTGAGCCCTAGTCAAGGAAGAAAGAAGTTCCATAAACCAACAAGAGACTATTTCATTGGTGCACTTAGCAAAGACTCGAATGCTGTAGTTATAAGGGAAATGAGCTGGAAGTGTTAAACCAGAATCTCAGCAGAAAAAGGAAACCACGGAAAAAACAAAACGCCAGTACTGGACCTGGCAGGGAATTGGAGAGAAATGAGTGCAGTGAAGTTTCCTCACTAGAATTAAGATTAGAATAGAGATGACAGAAAAGTGTCTGCGATCTTCAAGATAGAAACTGCTTTGTTTCAAAAACCTTGAGGAGAGGGCTGGAGAGATGGCTCAGCGGTTAAGACCACTAACTGCTCTTACAGAGGACCCGAGTTCAATTTCCAGCACCCACATGGGGATAAAACTGTCCTTAACTCCAGTTCCAGGGGAACCCGGCGCCCTCTTCCGACCTCCACAGCATTGCACGACACCAGTGCACTCACATAGATGCAGGCAATACACTCATACACATAAAATACAAATAATTAAAATATTAAAAAAAAGAAAAACCTAGAGGAAGAAAAGTTAAGAAATAAAAGGAGAATCATAGGGACATGTGAGATAACATGACATATAAATCCATTTAAATATTCCTGATGAGTCCTAGGCTAAGACCATGAGAATTGAACATAAACACATTTAAGTACACAGGAACGAAAATTGACCAAGTTTAATGCAATCCATCTACTCATAAATTTAAGAAATTCAGAAAAACAAACAAACAAAGAAACAAGCAAGGGACATACAATGAAAACCACATCTAGACATACCCCAGCAAAACTGCTATGGAACAAACTTGAAGGGAAAAGAAAATGGTTAAAAGCTTCTAAAGAAGAAAAACCAGACTTCATACAGAGACACAGCAACGTCGGAGAGGGCTGACTTCCTGTAAGAGAAACAGAAGGAAAAGTCAGTCAAGCAGTACCTGAAATGCTGAAAGAGAAAGAAACTGTTAGGCAACAGTGTCACTGCGAGCAAATGTGAGATGCAAAACATTTAGATAAGCAAATAAACAAACAACAAAAAAACAGAATAAAGCATCCGTGTCTTCTAAATATACACAATAAAAATATTCAAGTTTAAGAAAAATCATGTGAAATGGAATCCAGGATTTACATGTATTAAACAAACGTCAGGATTGGCTCCTAAGCAGTACCTAAAAGTCTGTACTGGTTTTTGTTTTTTTTCTCTCACTTTTGCTTAAATGACAGTTGACTGCTTATAGGAAACATGTAGCGTGAGAGACAAAATGAAGGATGAGATGGGTAATCATACTGCCACACTGTTGGGAGTTTACTAGTTTGTGAAGTAGAAGAGCAGAAGTTTAAATGAGGAATCGATATTAGAAGGTTCCCTAATCAGAAGTTAGGTTAATTCCTTAGCACAGTTAACAAGAATATCAACAATAATAAAGATATTGCCAAGAAGCCTGTAGAGGAAGAATTATAGCACTACCAGCACCATTCCACCTTAAGACCTCAAAAATGGAGCATTAGGGCTGCAGAGATAGCGCAGCAGGTAAGAGCCCTGAGTGTTCTTGCAGAGGACTGGGGTTTGGTTTCCAGCACCCACATGGTGGCTAAGAAAGGTCCATAATTCCAGTTCCAGGGACTCTGGCACTCTCTTCTGGCCTCTGTGGTCATTACACACACATAGTGCAGTTACATACATGCAGGCAATATACTCATACACATAAAATAAAAATAATAAATAAATTTTTTAAAATGAAGCATTAAAAAATTGTTTTCTTAAAAAAATAACAAAATGGAAACCAAATAGCAAGACCTACCCATGTGAATCAACCTACAAGAAATGCTCACTAAATTTAAAGATACACATTGAAGGGAATACATTGGGAAACTCTAAGCTCTGGCACAGTAAGTAGAAAAGAGATAAAGGAAAGGTCAGGATATAGTATAAGAAGTAAAGAGGGACAATTAACCAAGATGGCCTAGCCAGATATCTAAACAGCTGGAAAGAGAGTGTCAAAACTTATTAAGCAGGGCCAGAGAAATGGCTCAGTGGGTAGAGGTGACTGCTGTCAATCCAGATGACCTCAGTTCAATCCCCAAGTAGAAGGAGAGAAGTGGCTCCTGGAAATTGTCACCTGACCTCCACATAGGATCCAAGGTATGTCTCCTCCCATACACACATGCATGTGTTCACATGTGCAAATAAGTAAATAAAAATAATTTTAAAGTTGTGCATCAAATGATGGCAAAACTAAAGGGAAAAGTAAACAGAATTACAGTTGTAACTGAAAAATTTTAACAACAATAACTCAGTAAATGATATTGATCTGTTGAACAAGTAGATCAAACTTTAATACATACAAAGATTACCCAAACAGCATTTTCAACCATCTTTACATGTATGTTATATTAGAGCATTACACTTAAACAACGGAAGAACACATGTTTGGAACATACACAAGCCAATGATCCTAAAAGGTTTCTGGGCATCCATTAAGACCCCAAGGAGGCTTATCGATATTAGCCATTACATAATCCTGGAATGAGCAATGTAATCTACTCCTTACCATAATATGACACTTAAACTATGACCCACTGAGTAAGAAGCCCCTTTTAGGTAGTTAGCTCCCCATCCAAGGTAAACACTCATTATTACTTCTATTTCAAGAGTAACAAGACCATATAGAAATAGAGTCCTATGGGCTCCTGGGGCCCTTCTCATATGAACCTACAGCAATGGTGTCAGCATGCACAAGACCCATGCAAACTCAAGCAGACAAAAGCCCAGCATAGAACTGGGGAAATGGGCAGCAGGCCCTAGTCTTAGCCAAAGAACTATTGGCAGCTGATTATTGCTGGGTGAGAAAGAGCTGATCTTCTTGAGGGACTCTAGCTAGGCTGACTAAACCTCAGTGAATGAACTTGTACTGAGGGACATCTGGGGACACTAACTTGACTCGATAGACCTAAACACAAATGACAGAATCATCAAATCCAGTGGAGGGGGGTAAGGGAGGGTGCTAGCAGGGAAGGGGACATAAAGATGGTTAAGATGTTCTATAGGAGATATACAGAAATTCAATTAAAAGTTACAAAATTAAATAAAAGAGTAGCAAGGCAAGCTTTTAATTCCTCTTAGTAGTATATCCATCTTAGCTTCTGTAAAGATCACCTCTATGGTTTCAACAGTGAAACTATTTTTAGAGATTTTGGTGCCAGGCATTTCCATTTATTATATTCATTAATCCTCAAACTATTTCTGTGAAATGCTGGAATGCTTTAGGTATCCTAAATGGACAGGAAAGTGAAGCTCAAAGAAGCGAAGAAATTTATCTCAAGCAAAGCCAGCCTTAGGACTCAGTTCAAGACTCATGAAAAGCCAATTGACGTGTTGGTGTTCTGATCAGGGATCTTCTGTGATACAGATTTCCTGCAGACATGCTTTGCAGAGCATTTCATTCTTCTTGTTCTTGGCATCTGGTTAGATGCTGTTATAGCACTTGAGAAGGACCTTGATTTTGAAAATCAAATATTTTAGGGTTTGTTACATTTAACAAGTGATATCAAATCCTTAGCACTGATTTAAAATGTAAGCTTATTCATGTTTGTTAGTTAGCAAGCCTGAACCTGGTGCTGTTCAGTTGTAAGTATGTTGGAATGGCCTAGTGGTGTACCCTGTACCAAAGGCTGAAGAAACTGAAGGACAAAGATGACAAATTCCAGGCCCCTCCTGGGTACCAAGTGATTTCCAGGCCAACCTTAACAGCACAGACCTCAAAATAAGAAAGTATAAAAGAAGGCTGAGATATAATTCATGTGTACGTGGTTGCCAAAATGTTAAGCATGCTATAAAGCTAAAACAAATTATTATTCGACACTTCATAAAATAAAAGATAAACTGACTAAGGACATAAACAGTTATTTGAAAGGATGAGTGGGTGGCATTGAATGGTCTCTTTAACCCATCAGTGGATAAGAGAAAAAATAAAAGTGACTTGTAGAAAGGAACTTTTAAGGTAATTTTAAGGGAAAATGGCTAATGGGCTTTATTCTATTAGTGCTTGATTATGTTTTAGCATGTACCAAGTGCTGTGTTTATTCTTAAGGATAAGCAGATAAGCAGTATAGTCCATTGTGCTCAAGGTGTACTCTGAAGAAAATGACAAGATTGATGATTATGATATGTAATCATAAAGTCAACAAAAGCATGGTGCCACCTTAGCTCATGTAAACACCTTTGAATAATTCGAACATTCCATTTCCCCACCCAGCTGTTACACATTTTCCAGTGCAGCTCAGCCTCCAGAGTGGGCCTCCTTTGTCTAATAGGTTAAATCTGCAGCTGGAATTTCTACTGAGTGGGGACTGGTCAGTGTGGCTGATTGGTGCTGAGAGCTGAGAATGTGAAGAAGACAGCGAATGCACTGGGCATATTCCCAAGCCACTGGGCGGGAGCAGAAAGCCCATCTCTCCATCCTTTTTAGAACCCTTCACTCAAATCGAAGGAAAACTTCTGTTCCTCATTCCAGTATTTTAAGTGAATAAGGAATGTTTTACACAACACTGTTTCTCTCCTTTTCTTCTATTAAAAATTAAGAAATAAATGGCTACAAGTTCAAGGAATTTAGGTATTGTTTTAGTTACAGAAAATTTCTTAATCAAATATCTTGGGGCAGAATGTGATGAGTCTTGTAACTTGAAGATCAGATTAGTGAGTGCAGTTGGTGGGAACTGGGCATCCTTGAAAACATCAGGATGTGCTGGGGTGGCTTATATCTTACCTGCAGAACTGTTTCTGATCAGACTAAAGAGAGGACTTTTTGATCTCTCAAATGTGCATCTTATAACACTCTAAATCATCAGGCTCAGTGTAGTCAAAGTCAGCCTGCTTCGTCTCCATTGCTATTTTTTAAAGGAGAGACAGTATTTTAAGGAACAAAACTATACAGAGGGAAAAAAGATTCCTTCAAAAAGACAATTATCTAGTTATTCATTAAACAATTCCCTCATTCACAACAAACACTTACTGAGTGCTATTATGTACTACAGCCTGTGATAGATGTGGGTAAAAACATAAAGAAAGCAATTATCTGAGCTTCAAGGTGATTAATGTACCAGCAGAGACAGATGAGTGACAGAGCTGGAATCTAATGAGATGTGTGCATAATAGAACACTGCAAAACGAAGGCTCTGAGATCCGAGAGTTGCCTTGCTGGTTGAAGCAACCATTCAGCTACAAACAAGAGAAATGGATCTGGTGGTTGACATACAAAGGAATCTATTTTCAAATATAAACTGTACACAGCTCACAGAAGGCTAGAGAACCAGACTGGGTCTGACCAATTGCAAGGCCCAAATCCATGCTGCAGTACTGCCAGACAAGGCACAGCCATGTCGCTGCCATTAGACACAGAGCTAAGCTTGTGGCAACGCCGTCCCTGCAGTTGACAACCATTTATAAAGTCAGTATGGACAGTGGGGGTTGGTGTGATACATCACTAGCCCCAAGTTAAACACACAGGGTGACAGAGTGTCTCTGCCAGAGTGAATGTCACATGACCACACCCTAGTTGTCATGGAAACCAGAACAGCCAATGTCTGGTATGTTCTACTTCAGGAGAGTTTACCTCTTACTTTTGTGTAATTTGAGGGCTAAACTTGAAGAATAAATAAATGGTTACAAAATATAGTAACCTACTCTCAAAAGGAATTAAATGTACAAAGATAGATTTGCTATACTGTAAGTAGTCCAGTGTTACCTGTGTCACCTCTGGGAGAGCCCAGCATAAGGAAAATGCCAAGGCAGGAAGAATCTGGGTCACAAAAGTTCATGTACACTACCCTGAGCAGTCTAGGTTTTAGTCTGGAGTAAATGCAGAAAAACATTGGAATTGCATGTTGTAAAGATCACTATGCACCTTGGAAGATGCTTGCTATATTTTGGATGTGAGATATTTTCCACAGGCTCATGTGTTTGTACACTTGGTCCCCAGCTGGGAATGCTGTTTGGATAAGTTGTAGAAGCCGTAGAGATAGATACTAGTTGAAGGAAGATACCTGTGATGGGAGCTGTCCTTGAGAGTGAAAGCCTGCCCCTGCCTCCTGCCTCTGCTTTGCTACCTGGTCTGACCAGATGTGAGCAAGCAATCTCAGGCTCCCACTGCCATAGTGAAGAACGGCATTGACCACTGTGCTTTCCATGCCGTGGTGAACAGCACGTGATGCCTCCAGACCAGGAGCCAAAATAAACTCACCCTCTCAAGTTGCTTCTTGCTATGTATTTGGTCAGAGTGACAAGCAAGCAAAATGACTGGGAGACAGTATACATTTTCCTTACACTGGGTATAGCTACAACGATTCCTGTAAGCAAGGACAGATTCACAGGAGGAAAACAAGCCAGTTTATTTACTTTGTGTGATGAAAATGAACTGGGAGAAAAGTAGCTTAGGAGAGCAGCTTAGGAGGAGACTCCTAAGAATTTCAACATAAAATAATAATAAATTTTAGAGAAGTGATAAGACAGAAAAATAAACAGTCTCAGGTATCAGAGATAGGATAACAAGGAAAAATAAACTCATGGGAAGGAAAGTTGGCTCACTGCTGATAAGAAAACTTGGTAAAGATTTGACATCCAGTTTTAAAGCAAAGAGAGAAAGCTACGAAGCCTTTGTGTCTTTATGTACCTACTCCGTGATTTTCGGCAAACAGAAAGAAAGTGGTTTTATTTGTAACTTGGTTGTTTTCAACTCAATAATCTTTTATATTCTGGAGAGAAATATTTTGGTTTCTTTCTGTGATCAGGGAGACAGGTGTGAGTCAGTCCTACACCAGAGGGAGAAGAATCATTTAAGATAGGGCCACCAAATGGAGCCAAGATGAGGAAAGATGAATTTGGGTACTGGCTATGGCTGTGGGAACACAGAAGACCCCAAACTAGAAGTATGGGAAAGAGAAATCACCAAGACTTAAGGATTGATCAGATGTAGGGATAAATGAAATCGATAGCTTCAGCTATCAGACTAGTGACTTCTACAAGCAGGTAGTAGGGAGTAGCACTCTCTGGATAAGAGAGGACAATACATTGGAGGGTTTTGTGAGATAATGGTGAACTCAATTTTGGGTGTACTAACCTTGAAGCACTTACGGAACAGGCACATTGCACTGTGCCTGGCAGAGTTCTACGGAAGCTTCAAGCACTCGGGTGCAAGTTTTGAGAGCAGCCACGCACAGCGGTGAGATGTATCAAAGGTTTTGTCTCAACATCTTTGGTTTGAAACTATCTTCTATTTTTTCTTTTTCTTTTTTTTTTTTTTTTTTTTTTTTTTTTTTGAGACAGGGTCTCCCTGTAGCCCCAGCTGTCCTGGAACTCACTATGTAGACCAGGCTGGCCTCGAACTCACAGAGATCCACCTGCCTCTGCCTCCTGAGTGCTGGGATTAAAGGCATGCGCCACCACGTCCATCTTCTCTTTCTTCTATTTCTTAAAAGCTTTATGATCTAGACAAGTTATTTCAACTAGCTCAACCCCGTTTTCTTCAACTACCTAATGGGAATGGTATCATGTAAAAAGATAGGTAATTACAGTATTTACAACCCAGTATGAAATGTCCTGTTCTTTCACAAGTAAACTATGTGATGTGGTTTTGGAGTCGTTAGTGTGTAAGTGTAAGGAATGAGCAAAATGCAGAAAGAAATAGAAGAAGGAAGAGCTGAGCAAGAGAGATGCCTGAAGAGCTTCATGGAATCCTAAGGAAGAGAGACTTCAAGCATAGCTGTCATTGTCATCGAACAGTGGTAGCCAAGAAAGGAAAGGATGGAAAATCCCCTGCTGAGCAGCCAGCACATTATGACTGACCTTGAGGAGAGGAGATGTGGTGAACTGGGAAGGTACAGGTGGTACACGTCCAACAGGAATTTCAAAGTGAGGTATTTGGAAGAAAATACTAGAAGCTCATGGCATTTCTTCAAAAGGGGACACTGAAAATTACCTTGCAATTTGAAAATGAAAAGAAAAAAAATCCGCTGGATGGAGCTGGCTGGGGAGATGGGCTAGTGGTGAAGAGCACTGGCTCCTCTTGCAGAAGACTCAGGTTCAGTTCCCAGCACTCACATGGCAGCTAACAACCATCCTTAACTCCAGTTCTAGAGAATCCAGTGTTCTCTTCTGGCCTCTGAAGGCATTGCACACACATGTTGTTCTTATATATATATATGTGCAGGCATAACATTCATACACATAAAATAAAAATAAAAACCTTTTAAGATTCAGTGGCTCCAACAACAAACAACTTTAAACAATTATTAAGTATTTTCTACAATTACATGTTGTATTTTCTACAGGTGTAGAAAATGTAAAAACAGAATAAAATGGCTAGGAATGTTTAAATCTCACTTGTCTTCTATTTGATTTTTCCTGTCTTTATCTCTCTGTATGTGGGCATGCATGTGTGTGCACATGTGTGTGCCTAATGTGTGTACATTTGTGAGCATGTATACATCTAGAAGACTTTGTTCTTTATTTCTATGCAGATAACCTAAGAATAATTTTTCAAAAATCCTGTGCAAACCTTAAGATGCTATTTACACTTTTAGAACAATACATAGTCATAATCTTATAATTTCAGAGAGCTGAGGATACTTTGGAGACTCTAGGGAGAGCATTTACCGCCTGCCTTTTCCAGTTTCTAGAACTGGATTCACCACATTCTGGGGTTGATGGGCCCTTTAGCATCTTCCAATTTTTCACTCCTGTCTCACTCTGTCATTTCTAAGACCCCTTGTGGTTATATTGAGGCCTTTGCTTCTGATGATTCATGGTGGTCCACTTTTCGGTTTCTAGTTCATTATTAGTTGCTTTCTGCCTCTTCTATGCATTTTGAAATCCTGTCAGAGAAACTGGCTACTCAATAAAGAGATAATTTGTCCATTTCTTTGCTGCTGAGAAATGATTCTAGATCCAAACAAAGAATCAGCCAGATGGGTAAACCCTAAGTAGTGTTAACAGCACAAGTGTTAGCTTTATAATTAAGCCATTTGCTACAATAAGCTGGGTTGTCATTAACTAGTGGCTTCTGACACGCACAGCATTTGAAGCAGGCAGGCATAGACTTCAAAGTTTCATATTGTCTCCTGTAGGAACAAATGAATGTGTGATTTTCTCAAAGTGACAAAGTGATTTAACACCTCTTGAAAGCACTGCCATCCACCTGGCGGGAACAATGCTCCTGGCCAAGCCCCCTCCAGTGGGAACAAGCAAGTGTGATGGATAAAAGACCAATCTAAGATAAAGAAAGGAAAAGAAAAATATTATCTAAAAATGTATGTTTTAATGCATTTTATGAACAAGTTGTGTGACAGAACATATTTAACCAACCACGGTCATCAGTCAAGCCCATAAGTGAAGGTCTGTTTCATTTTGTCAGCACTTAACTGATGTATAAGATGTGCGTGTAGAAACAAATACAAAGGCTGGCTTTGACTGGGGCCAGTGACTGTTATTCACATTTCTTCAGAGATGAAGCTCAGGAGGAAAGTCACGTTAAGGAGTGCAGTTTCTTCACACTGCATTTTGAAAGAGAGCCTTTGGTATGCTAAGTGACTATATTTGTTTGCATTTACATACACTCAGTTGCAAACAAAGAACTTTCAGCTGAATTTAAGATTCATCTTTCTTAAAGCAGAAGCTGGATAGGAAACAAAGTTCCCCAAAGAAGCTGCCTTTGGTGTTAAGTACAGCAAAAGTAACCAAAACTGAAAATTAGCAGTTGACTACCAAGAGAGTTAGACACCTCAAAGAAATGTCAGACACATCAGTGTGTCCTGGGGCTGGGTTTTTGAATATTTATGTACTGTTTCAACTTTCTGCCCCTTTTCCTGCATGAAAATCTTAGGATGATTGGAGATTCTTGGATTTGGTAAAGGGTAAAGAACTGTAGCTATTTATGTCCTGTTTGACAAAATGAAATCAGTCTTTCTCCTCTAAAGGTAATAACTTTAACTTAATCACAAAATGCATTTGAATCCAAGGAGTCATTTTGGAGACAAACAAATGCAATGCGATTGATCAATACTTGGCCCTGTTTTGAAGACTGAGAGTCACAGAAAGTGGAATTCTGTTGCCAGAATAAACCTGGAAAAGTTGGTGAAGCCACATCCAAGATCAGAAAGAAAGAAGTACAAGGGCTTTTCCCCTCAGAGCCTTCTGGCTCCAACAACTCTTTAAAATGAACTGCAAACTGAAGGCTTTCAATGTTTTTTACATGAAGACTTCACTGAGAAATCTTTTCCTGGGAGTTGCCCTCCATAGACCTGAATGCTGGGAGGTAATGAGTGATTTTATAGACTATTCCTGGAACTAATTTTTGCATATTAATTAACATACTGGGGCTTCACCTTCTTCATTTTAATCACGGATGAGTTAAAGATAAGTTGAGTATTAAAGAAGGTGGAAATCCCAGAAGCGTAGCCATGTATGTGGAAACAATAAAATGGTGTTATTCACATTTCTTCTCTTTACACATAGAGATAAAATATAACTAGTATGTGAGGTATAACTAGGCATATTACATGCCCATTGCTGAAAAAAAGTACTCATATGAAGAAGATTCACTTGTTAAATTGTGTTGTAACATTGATAGAGGGGTCTATAGCCAAGTCTCTGACTCAGTTTCTCACAATCTCAGTATATCTACTGTACAGAGAGCCACACTCTAACCTGAAATGGTTGTAAGCAACAGAGTATTGAGTATGTTGAAATTGAGGTCGGGGTATGTAAGCTGGTACCAGACTGTCATGCCACCTACCTATATGTATTTGGGCGTACTAATTACATTCTCTTCAATATACTCATGTAAAGTATAGATATAGCATCTCCCTAACAGGATAAATATGAAAAGTCAATGAGTTAATCTTGATAAAGACCTTAAGACAATGCCAAGTACCTAAGAAAATGCTCAGTTCTTGAAGCTGTTAGAATTATTTTGGCAAATAGCACCAAGAAAAAGCCCCAGCATTGCAAAGACCTTCTAAAAAAACAAAAAACAAACAAAAAGTATCTGGTGTTTTGACCAAACATAAAAATTCCAGGCCATTCTAGTTGTTCTTGTATTTAAATATAGCAACATTTATACTTTCATGTTTTAAAGATACCTATAAAAGAATCAACTACCCCAGAGCAATTCATTTGATACTGTTCACAATGCCCAATACAGAGTTCACATAATTAACAGGTTGTTATTTTTGTTTTTTGTTTTTGTTTTTGTTTTTTTGAAACAGGGTCTCCCTGTCTGTAGCTTCAGCTAGCCTGAAACTCTATTAGACCAGGCTGGCATTGGTCTCACAGAGATCCATTTTCCTATGCCTCCTGAGTGCTGGGATGAAAGGCATGTACCACCAATCTCAGCATAATTAATGTTTTATAGAAACAATAAACAGAAATATTCACCTATATGTTCTGTTACACTAATTCTATCAATACAGAGTTTCTTTGTTAAATACTATAGTTGTAATAATATTAAATGCCAATTACTTCATACTGAATTTCCCCCATTTATTTTTAGTATTCTTTTTATTGGTGTTCCTGGAAAATATAGTAATATTTCACAAAACAAACCTTTTTTTCCATCTGACCCAAATCAACCTTCTATCCTACAAACTTCTCCATCTATAGTTTCCATGACTCCTGTACAATCTTCCCAAGGTGACAGAAATCTGACATTCTGTACAGAGAACTCTGCACCTGCCTTGCCAGTGGTATGGTGATTTTAGAATGGAGAACTATTTATTCATTAGTGCCATTCATTGAATTGTGTGGTAGTGCTCTTGACCTTGTCCTCACAAAGCATTTTTCTCTGAGAGACTTCACTTGACAATGCATCTCATTTGCTTTAATGGCGTTTCTCACTTTGCTAACAGACACCTGGAGCTCCATTGTCAACTATCTATGGAGTCACATTAAAATGTAACTTAGAGGGTCCGAGAGAATAGTTGCTACCATATAAACATAGAATGTGCATTGGGAAGTATTTTATCGAAATTGTTAGCAATGTTCTGTGTCCTTATTGCCGCCTGTCCCCAAATGTCTCAGTCCGTTAGGTGACACTGTCCCCATTCTCTCAGCTTCGCCCTCCTCTTCCTCTTCCTCCTCATATTCATCTTTTCATGTTTTGAGATAAGGTTTTGCTCTATAGCCCTGGACCTGGGATTTGTTATGTAGATGAGGCTGGCTTACTGCAATCCTCCTGCCTCTGCTCACAAGGCAAGGCATGAGCCTCTCCGCCCAGCCTCTTTTCCTTCTACCTCGATGGTTTATGTGCTGTGGTAAGAGATGGTCAATGACTAAGCTCCCAGCTACCAGTCATTCAATCCAGTCCTTCCCTGGGAAGAATTCAGATATTACTTTACTGACATGTCTGTCGTTCGTAGTCCTTGAATTCTTATTCTTCATCGGGTTGATTCTGTACCTCATCGTCACAGCGTAAGTGCTCCCATAGTCAATCCTCCAACCATGGTTTTTGTCTCTTTTAATAATGCAGAATTCAGAGTGGCTTCTTCCACACGCAATGAGTTTCCATTTTCAACTTCAGTTGTCCACCCAGGGACCTCCACACCTGCATCTTAAAATCCCATCAAGAGGTGCCCAGAATACCAAGAAGTGACTGACTGCAAGGACCACACCTTGAATTCAGTTGCGGAGGGTGGGGGTTTTTACATCTGAAATAAAGGAATTAAGAAAGAGGATTCAATGATTTTGGAGTGTAGTTCAGTGGTAAAGTGCATGCTTAGCATGCATAATGCCCTAAGTTCCAGAGAGAGAGAGAGAGAGAGAGAGAGAGAGAGAGAGAGAGAGAGAGAGAGAGAGAGAGGAGAGGAGAGAGAGAAGACACAAGAA
>NW_008357047.1:1069512-1112774 GCF_000622305.1 Nannospalax galili
AGAGAAGTCACAAGTAACTTAGAACTTCCTTGATTCTGAAATTCTCACAAGATCACTTTTGCCTTTATTTTGCTTATAAGACCTCCATAAACAGTGAGAACTTCGTATTTGAAATGCAATACCAATATCTACCTTAGCTGCTCTGTAGGACCACCCTGAGGATTGAATGAAAGAATAAATCTAGAAGAAATTTGAAAATTCAACAAGGCTGAGCATGTGACTAATAGGGAAAAGACTGACCCAGCAGGCACAAGACCCTAGGTTAAATTCTGGCATGGTGTCACAAACCTGGGATTCCAGCACTCAAGAGGTAGAGGTAGGAGACTCAGAAAGTTAAGGTCATCTTCAGATACATAAAGTTCAAGGCCAGCCTGGGCTACAGGAGACCCATCCCCCAAAAGAAATACAATCACATTATTTACATATGAAGTATCACACAGATTACAGATTATGGAGAGGGAGATATATTTCTTAAACTTTTTGGACTCTGCCCCTCCTCTCATGGTACTCTAGAAGTATTTGTTAGTTGAACTCACATTGGCTGCTGTGTTCTCATAGTTGAGGAGAATAAGGGTTTAGATTTTTAACAGAAAATCAGAACAGATTTGAGGATCATATTCACAAAATAACAATGTTTCCTAATATGGTCAATTAAGGGTATTTTGCATACATTGTTGATTTTCTCGCCAGCTCACAGCAGACCCTCACAGAACAGATATCACTGACGTGGTTAGCTGAGAGAAATAGGAGCATAATGCCTCATAATAGCATCCAGAAAAGGCCACATAAGTTGTCATCTCTTTGCATTCCATTTTCAAACAAAGAACAACGAAAGCACACAGCGTGTAACATAGGGAAGTCCTGATGGTGGCGGTCAGGGCAGTGGCAGCTGTATCTCAAGTTGGAGTGCTCATCCACATTCCACTCATTTCTCTGGCCCCAAATTTCCTTATGTACCTGTGAGGGAGGATGAGGACAGGGAACTGGACAGTTAAGGACACATTCAGCATGCATTTTTATTAAGCTCTTCTATTTACCCACGTGGAACTTGGTACCGCCTCTAATTTCATACCATTTTTTTTTTTCTACTCTAATGTTGGCCACAGTTGAAACACACTGAGTCATTTTGGTGTTTACCTCTGAAAACACTGATTAGTGCATGGGGTTTTTCTAGAGGGATGTCACTCAAAACAATCATGATATTTTTATAAGGAAGAAATGAAGACTCAATGAACCCCAGAATTTACTTTGGAAGACAAATGGTTTGTTATCTTGTGAGTATTTTAATTGGCAGAGTATGAAGCTGTCTGTCTACTGCACAGCCATTTAAAACATCAGGAGTCTGTGCTTTTTCCGCTTTTTGCTCTTCAGCCATGAAGGTTATTTTAGGACAGGGAGTTCTTTTTGTCTATTTCAGGCTTTTGACATTTACTCCAACAGTTATTCCATCAACTTTTATCAAAATGTCAGTTTTGTTAGGCATGGTAAGTCTAATAATTAGCACTATACACTATATATTAGGAGCGTAATAAATATTTGCTTATGATAATAGTAGCTGATCACCATGGAATGCTTACTATGTACCAGTAATTCTGAACACTTACATGGACTAAATGAGTTAATGATTGCAATATCCCTAAGACATAATTGCTTTTATCTTTATGGATTTTACAGATGAGAGATTGTATAATTATTTTTTCTCCTACACATCTAGATAATAGAAAAGACTTAATCCATGCAACTATAACAGGTTTTTAAAGACTTTTGTGTTTCTTCCTGTATTAAAAAGGAGTATTCTAATACTTTTTAAAATTCAGAAACTCATCAAGAATAAAACTAAAATCTCAGAAGTAACCAAAGTTTATGTACTAATCTATCTATCTATCTATCTATCTATCTATCTATCTATCTATCTATCTATCATCTATCTATCTATTGAGACAGGGTCTCCCCGTAGCCCCAGTTGGCCTGGAACTCGCTATGTAGACCAGGCTGCCCTTGAACTCACAGAGATCCGCCTACTTCTGCCTCCCAAGTGCTGGGATTACAGGTGTGTGCCACCACGCCCAGCCCTTGTAACTTTATTTTTTAAATCAGGACTATGCTGTCTATATCCCAGCTTCTTTTTGTACTTTTAGCATAAATTCCTTTTGCATTTTGTTATAAAAATTATTTTAAAATAATGTTAATTATCGTTATGCACTTAGATGTAAGGCAGACATCGATTTCCAAGAGTCTTGGTTAATAAGGTCTCTTTATTTAGAGACGTAATTAATCAATCCTATTAGAATTGATTATATTCACTCTCTCTGTAGAAGAGGAAAACCAGTTGTTTCAGTGAATCCTAGATTAACTGGAGTTACGTCCCTTCCCTACTGTTCTCCCCTGAACTACCAACTCCTCTAACTGGCTCCCTCATTCCCCAAATAGTTCACCATCCTCCCCTGCTATCACATCACCTGTCTTCATTATTATCTTCTAAACCAGTCCTTAACAGTATCCGGGGACGTGAGTGTTTCTGCAATGCAATGGTGACTACTCAGAACCACTGGACGGTGTAGGATAATAGACAGATGCAGTAGCTAAGAGCAAAGGGAGGTACGTGGAAACTAGAAGGTAATGGTGCAGCTTTATGTAACAACTTTTGAAGCTGATTCCATAGACAGCCAAACTTAAAATTGACCATGAGCATAGTATTAGAGACAAAAGGTCTTTAACCTTCCATGCATGCTGTACCCTAGCAAAGTGAGGGAGGAAACTGATCCAAGTGAGGCAGGAGAACATAGGGAGTCCCCGCTGCTGAGCAGCTGTGCTTTGAGAGAAGGCATCTGAGTTCTTTATATATATAAAATTCTGTTTTATGTGTATGCATGTATTGCCTGCATGTAGATAAGTATGCCTGTGTCCTGCAATTCCCCGGAGGTCAGATGTGGGCTTCGTATTCCCCTGGAACTGGAGTTAAGGACGGTTCATAGCTGCCATGTGGGTGCTGGGAATAGAACCCTGGTCCTCTGCAAGAGCAGTCAGAGCTCTTAACTGCTGAGCCATCTCTCCAGCTCCAACATCTGAGTTCTTAAAGAGCCAGTCTAGGGTGATAGAAAGGGATGGAGGCTGTGGGAGTCTTCTTTGGAAATTCTCTTTTAGAAGTTTCTCTTTCCAAAATAAAAGGAATGCTAGGAGTTTATCTGATGCATAAATCATACCAGGAATTTGTTGGAGAGTTTAGGAATTAGTCACAAAGCATGGCAGCTAATGTGGAGAATGTTCCCACTCTCCAATCAGGCCCTCAGCAGATTTGTCTTCTTCATTTCATGATAAAACTTCCTTAAAGAGTGGTCTACACTCCACACACAGACTCCTGTCCGGTACTCAGCTGGGCACTGAAACCTCTCTGATTTCCTCATAAACACACTCAGTAAGTTTATCGTTGTCTACTTCCACATGTACCCACAATTCAGCCAAAAAACGCAAACTTCATAAGCTCAGGAAGTTTGTTATTTGCACTGCTAATCCAACACATAGTACATATAGCCTTGGGTACTAAAATTTATTTCTGAACAAATAACTATAAAATCTTTATTTCAAAACATGATAATGGTTTTTAAAGATTTTTGCTACACAGTGCGATAATTACTTGAATATTTAAGTCTGAGCTTTAAAAGTCTTGTATTTAATATAAATAATGTGAGCCAAATGTAAATATCTTTTACTACTTATGCTAGTATGTTTGAATCTTATTTATGCAACTATAACATGCTACAAAACTAGTTAAGTATTTAACAGTGCGAACACAAGCAGAATGTGTTATGTGTCAGTTTGTCAGTGCCGACAAATTTGAATTTACTTTTTTAAAAAATATTTTATTATTTTTATTATATGTGTATGAGTATATTGCCTACATGTATGTGAGTGCAACTGTGTCGTGCAATGCCTCAGTGCTCAGAAAAGGGCATCAGATTCCCCCAGAACTGGAGTTAAGGACATTTTGTAGCTGCCATGTGGGTGCTGGGAATCAAACCCAGGTCCTCTACAAGAGCAGTCGGTGATCTTAACCGTTGACCCATCTCTCCAGCCCCTTGAATTTACTTTTTAGCAAATGCGGTAAAACTCTTGAGAAATGGTCACAAATATGTACATTTTAATTGTATGAGAAATATATGGGGTGTGGTAAAATCTCTCGGTCTCAGGACCTATGAGCAAAACTGTCAAATTAAGGGAAAAGAAAAGCAATGTCTGTACAGCACCCCGAGTCCTATCTGATTGCTCTGATTTTGTTTTGTTGTCTTTTCTTTCTCTTTTTTCTCATTTCTCTCACACCCCCTTCACCGAGAGTATTTCCACTCGAGATGCAAATGACCCACTGTTCTTAGACTTGGTCAGATTTTTTAAGTAATGAAATAATCCTTCACAGAGTCCTTTTTCTTCCACCACCACACCTGCCACTCTAACTGTATTCCAGAGAGCCTACCTCTGTGCCACAGAGCGTCTTCCCCGGGGCTGTTCATTAAAGACCATGATTCCTTGCTTTGCCCAAAAATGTGAAGTTTAAGGGATCATCTAACCATGGTTAATAATAGTTAATCAAACAATGGAAACATACGGTGATGGAATTATTCTGTGATACATACATATATTAATGTGTGTATGTGTGTTTATGTTATACATATATGTACACACACATATGTATTTGACCGTATTATGGTACAATCCCTCAATGTGTGCACGTTTGTTCATTTTTGCTATTACATTCCTTAGCAGGAGTTTTGGACTGTAGCGTCAGCCTCAGTACTGCAGGAGATCGGTTCCAGAACGTGCTATGAATAACAAAGCCCATACATGTTTAAGTCCTTGACATAAAATGATGTAGTGTTTGATTGTGAACTGTGTACATTGTCCTGTACATTTTAAATAATCTCTTGACTGCTTAAAATACACAGTACAAGCCCAGCATGGTGGTGCACACCTTTTAATTCCAGCAGTCAGGAGGCAGAAGCAAGCCTATCTCTATGAGATCAAGGCCAGCCTAGTCTACAGAGTGAGTTCCAGGCAAGCTGGGGCTACAGGGAGCCCCGTCTCAAAAACACAAACCAACGAACAAACAAAAAATACATAGCTCAGTGTAAATATTGTCTAAATAGTTGTTATGCCATATTATTTAGGTAATAATGACAAGAAAAACACATATATGTTAAGTTCACAATCAGTTTTTGCAAATACTTTCTGTCTGGCTATTGTTGAATCCACAAATAAAGAAAGCATAGCAACCGAAGGTTCATAAATTTAATGCATGGATTTTTGCACGTTTGAGGGAGCTCAATCTATGATCCTGTGGATATGCTATGTTTAACTTATTTAATAGAGAGATATAGCTTTATGAAAGGAAATCATCTTTTCAAATGTTTAGAAGCATATAGATACACCTATATTTGTGCACACATACATACATATATGTAGCCTAATAATTATTAAAACTGAGAATGTTTATTAAAAATTTGAAGGAATTCTTCAGCGAACGATATAAAAGCCAGGCCATATCTTAAAAGATTCTACATCTTTTAAGTTCTGTAGAACTCAGATGTTGGAGCTGGAGAGATGGCTCAGTGGTTAAGAGCACTGACTGCTCTTGCAGCAGACCTGGGTTCAGTTCCCAGCACCCACATAGCAGCTAACAACCGTCTGTAACTCCAGCACCAGGGAATGTAATACCCTCTTCTGATCTCCAAGGGCATTGCAGGACACATATGTACTTCCATACATGCAGGCAATACACACATACACATAAAATAAAAATAATAAGTAAAATATTTAGAACAGCAAGTTTTCTACCATATTTTTACTTCAAATTGACAACATCCTCTGCCTCTTATCTAAGTTCACCCACCTTTCCTTGTGGATTAGCACTATGAACTAAGCAAAGAGGCAGTTTTACTAAATCTTGAGGCATGGTGAACTCTTCCATTCAGGTTTCTGGCAATTTACTTAAATGCTGGCATCTATTTTTTTTTTTTTTTTAGAATTTTATACGAGTATTGTGTTTACATACATTATTTCTACCCCTCCCAGGCCTCCTACAACTCCTCCCATGGCCCCTTCTCCCTCACAAATTCTTGACCTCATCTTTATTTCTTATTGTTACATATACATAAGTATATCTACATACATATGTATTTACTAGTGCCCTGAGTCCTTCTAATGATGCTTGTGTGTACATGTCTTTAGGCCCTCCTCCCTGAGGACTAGCTGCCATAGTATCGGAAGTTACCAGGCAAGCTGCCAAAGAAGACCAATCAGTGTTTCTGCCCAGCTGAAAGTCATAAGAACCACAGCAATGACCAGCCTAATAAATTATCTCTATTGGTGTATTAGTGGCACTTTTATCTTGAGGGTAATCAACAGTTGCCTAACTGGACTTCAGGCCGACTCAGTAGGAGGGAGCCCGTACATGATACAGTAAACATAGCCAAGACTTCGGCAACTTTAAATGTTATTCTCAGTTTTTCCTGTGTATACTTTGTGAGGCTCGGTCACTAGCCAAATATTGGTTTATTTTCTGGAACAGCACGTGAAGGATGAGAATGCCATGAACCTATTCTTGAAACTGAACGACTAAGAAGTGTGGCTTGAAACACCTTCCAATAACCATAGGTGCCATTGAGCAGTCAGGTCTCTCCTGCTTAAATTACTTTTACTTTTTAAATTGTATTTATTATTTTTTATTTTGTGTGTATGAGTATGTTGCCTGCATGTGTATAAGTGTACCTGTGTCCTGCAATGCCCACAGAGGTCAGAAGAGGGTGTTGAATCCCCTGGAACTAGAGTTATGGATGGTTGTTAGCCACCATGTGTGCATGCTGGGAATCGAACCTGGGTTCTCTGTAAGAGCAACCAGTGCTCTTAACCAATGAGCCGCTGCTCCAGCCCCCTTAAATTACTTTATAATTTACACTCTCTCTGCAAAATTATTCGCCCTATTTAGGCTTCCAGATTTGTTTTTATACTGTTTAAAATGAATTATATGCATGAACATGCACATAATAAAGATTTGTGCTTCACTTGCAAATATGTATTATTTATTGCATTTGTACATACAATACAGATGTATGTGCATATATAATTAAAAGAAATGCAAGAAAAATAATGAGGTTAAGGAGGTTGCTGCAAAGGCAGGGGAGGGCCCATGTCTACATCTGAGAATTGCTGATAGACCTTTCTGACAGGGTGGGAATTGAACCAAAATAACAACATTAAAAAAAAAAAAAAAATCCCAAGTGTTAGTAATGATGCACCTGTTACAGGAAACAGCTGAGACCAGAATAAGGTCATTGTGATTAGGGAAGGGCATCATCTTATCTTGGGTGAGTTTGGAGGCCAGAAAGCATGTAATCTGATGCATTGTGATGCATGGCTGGCAAACAGAAGAGGCTCAAAAAATTATTCAAAAAACAGTGTAGAGTTCAGACTTCTTTCTCAGTCTGATATAAAACCAGGGAAAGATCCCTGGTTTTGAACTGAGCAGGAAAAGCTTCCTTTATTTACCCAAAGGTCAAGTCTTAGATGCCTACGGTTCTTGGCCCAGTGTTCGCATTGTTGTTGTTAGAAATTCCTTCCAGAACCCAGCAGTCCACTGTTTGTTCTTTTTCCATTTTAAACCTCCTGTATTGTGCATGTGTGTTTCATGTATATTTCAATGTTGAGAACCAGAAACATGAATCCAAGTTCTTGATGGAACCAAGAGGTTACAATATATGTTTTAAAGGAAAATTCTTTTTGAACTTCATGGAGAGAAAAAAAAATAATTTTTAACTATTTCATATTGGAACTTATACTCCAAAAATTGCACACTTCCACCTTATTCAATCTTTCAAAAGCCTACGCTCTGTTGCCATGTAGCCTGTTTTCAATTGTCTGGTTTTTGAATTACTTAGTTTTCTTGCGATTTCTTCTTTCTTTCATTTTTCTTTTGTTTCCCATAAACTCCAGGGAATGACAGCTTTACGGCAGCCTGAAGAAGCAAGGGAGATGGGAAGCTTAAAGCACCACTTCAGGATTGTTTTTAACTTAAAAAATGTTTTCACAGTATCACTTTATCTATCACACCACACCACAAACCTGCTTGAACAGCGGAAACATAATAATGCAATCTTCTTTTACTCAGAAGAAACTAAACTTCTTTGTACTGTGCTGCAATCATTTCAGAAAACTTAGGAATGTGCTTCTTCCTACATACGAATTTCAGTACAAGTTGCAATAAATTCACATAGGAGCATGCATTTTCACTTTCAAATGATCATCCCCTAAGGACAGAATCTGATGATATGTAAACCATGTTTCATGAAAAACTAGAATTTAATATTTCACTGATAATTTATGGCACAGAAAGACCAGCAGATCGGAGAACTCGAATTCACTGTGGAGTCATTGCTCTCTGTTCTGAGCTCTTTTCAAAATTCTTAAGAATAACTTACGCTCAAGGTGGGCATGGTGGCTCATACCTTTAATCCCAGCACTCCAGAGGCAGAGGCAGGCTGATCCCTGCCTGAGTCTATGTAGCAAGTTCCAGGCCAGCTGGGGAGACCCTGTCCCAAAAAGACAAAAAAAAAAAAGAATAATTTAAGCTCAAGGAATGTCTTCAGACATTGGTTCCCGAAATGGGACCCCTAGACTAGAAGAGGCAACATCACCTGGGAAACTGTTAGAAATGAAATTTGGGGGCCTCTTCAGTCCTATTGCAGCTGACATTCTGAGGGCTGCACTCAGGACTCTGTCCTTGGACTAGCCGCCCAGGTATTTCTGACTCATGATGAAGTTGTAAATGGCAATTCTAAAGGTTAAAGGAGATAATGTATGCCCAAAAGAAAACTCCTTTGATAACTGTAATGCATAATCCAGCTGTTAACTGCTATTATGTTGATGTCGGTGAATATTTTAAGCAAATATTTATGCACAGAAAGGTGCTAATTGGAGCCTACAAGATCAAACACATGTAGGCCCTGCCTTTAAAAAATTTAGTCTGAAAGAACTAATACTGTGTGGCTATGTGTTGTCCTAAGAGTTCACAGGGTACCAAGGGACCAAACTTGTTGTGTATGTCAGTCTAGGGTACAAAGGAAGACTTCCAGGGTCAGTCACCATTGGCCTGTGTCCTTTAGGGATAAAAAGCAGCTACATAGATGGATAAGGAATGATGCCATCTTCTAGCCACTGACAATTGATATCATGGGAAATCCAAAATGTATGAAAGAGCAAAGGGGCCTTGAGCAAGCATAAAGGAGTTGTGAGCCAAATGATAATTAAGACCAAAGCCGTGCATCATGAGCCCATTTCAGAGGCGGTCCTCTGGGCAAGGCCACCATACCTGACAGTATGCTACAAGCCATGGGAAAACAGTGAAGGTTTTGAGTCAGAGAAATTATATGATATGACAATAATCTGGAGTCCAGAAATCCAGTTGGGAATCTGTTCCCACAACAGAATGACAGCTGCCTTTAGCCAGGTGGCAGGGCTGGAGGACAGAGATTTAGGAGGTACAATTGACATCAACAGTTGATTGAGATGAACTAAAGGAGTGAATGTAGGAATTTGTCTCTTTTTTTCAAATTACAAATCATTGTGTATGTGAATGTATGGGTCTGGCGAGGCATGTGTGCATATGTGTGTGCAAGTATGTGTGTATGCACATGCATGTGTGCATGCACATATGTGTGCACATGTTTGTGCATATGGAGGCTAGTGGTCCACCTCAGGTGCTGTTCCTCAGGAGCCTTGTTTTGTGAGACAGGTTCTTTCACTGGAACTGAGACACATCAAGTGGTCTAGGCTAGTGGCCAAGGATCCCTAGGGGCTTTTCTGTCCCTCCTTCCCCAGTTCTATGATAGCAAGCCTGCACAGCCCTGCCTGGCTTTTTTGGTGTGTGCTGAGAATTGACCTTGTATGTCTGCAGCAAGCACTTTACCAACTAAGCCTGTCTCATCAGCCCCCATTTTTTAAAGCATAAAACATTTCTTTCTGGTGTTGGGATGCAAAACTTTGAAATAAGCTGAAGATTTTTTTAGATTCATACTTACTAGAAACTACACAAATGAATGTTTTCCCCATTTTTCCTGAATCAGTGAGAAGTATTGGATAATATCCCATTAACATGTATAATAGCTTCTAAATTCAAATACTCAAATAGCAACATTCTTATGAAATAACCTGCCTCTGCTAAAGCATTTGTTTTACTTCAAACCTATTAGAATAATTCTAAATAAGTTAAACATGGTTTTATTGCTTAAGCCTTACAGCTATTCAATTGGCTTAAATAGCCCAAGCAAACCCTCTGACAGTTCCCACCACTTATCCCACAACACACAAGCCTAGTGAGTGTGTGGGGCCTCCCTGTTTTCCCTGGCAGTGTGACAAATTAGCTGGGGTGTGGACACAAGTGACAGGAGGATGGGAGGAGTTTGTGTTCCAGGTGCTGTTGAGTAATGAATGGGTATTGCCAAGCACACTTAGAATTGAGCTGTTTCAACATCTCCTTTATAACCTCCTAAAAGCAGCAGACCTACTAAAACTCAAGAAAGATTAAGATGTGGCTGCAGCTGAGAGAATCTAATTTTATTTCTCCTTTCCCCTTCTTTATATTCAGAAAACAGGCCTTTCTGCATGAATGGAATGGGATATTTATCTTTTCTTTCAGGTGGGCTTCACCTCATACTTACATTTGAAAACATGCTGGAGCTAATTAGTCATGGAGGAAATTAGTCCAAGCAAATTAACCACTGGTATCCACTGTGGAATTACACCATAATGTGGCTTGGAGATTACTCAGGACCTCCTGGGTTCTCATTTTCCATTACAATACATTTACCCAGGAGGCTATGGTGGCTTACTAGGCCCTTGCCTCCATGTTTCCACTTCCTTTCTCCTCCTACAAGCTCAGCGGATCACCCAGAAATTGCCTACTTTGCACAGAGGCCTCCAGGATTCTCCACTGTCTCTAACCCCTCACAGGATTCCTACCCATAATGAATAATTATCATCGAACTAACAAAAAACAACTGCATCTTCATAGCCCTATCAATAACAATAATAGCCCTACTAAACCTCTACTTCTACACTCGTCTTATCTATGCATCATCAATAACAGCCTTCCAGCTGGAGAATGTCCAGTGGGTGGAAATCTTACCAGCTACAGGGGAAAGGATACCCAAGGCAGCAGGGCAGGCTCATTGTACTTGCCAAACCTGCTTCCTCTGCCTGTGGATCTGCATCAAGAACCTTAAAGATTATTATTATGTTACATTGTTTTAGGATATTTTTTACAGTCTTTGAAATCAGAAGATGTGGCAATGGTATTTTGATCTTCTTAAGTCTTCATGAAGTGTTCCTGAAGGGATTAGAGTCAACACTTACTGGATTTAGTTGGGAGCCAGACTGCTAGGGCTTGGAGCCGTCAGTGGATTACAATCATGACTAGAGTGAATATGAAAAAAGCCAAATTATGTGTCCAATAGCTTGGTACAGCACTTGACCGCATATAACTCTTTTGTATATATTGTTTTATGTAATTCTCCCACATATTCTGTAAATTATCATTATGGCTATGTGTAAATGAGACACTGAAGGTACCTGAATTGCCCCAAACCACCTTAGCTAGAAAGCAGCAGGCTTCTCACACATCATCCAGCTGTCCCACCCTTCTCCCCAGGAGCCTCCTCTATTCCTCTTGATATTCCAAGGAAGGCTTGATGGGGCAATGGGCATTTTTCAGTTCACAATGATCAAAATTCCTCTTGCTCTTCTTTATTTTAAATATATATATATATTTTATATATTTTTATTGTTTTATGTGTATGAGTGTATTTCCTGCACTCATACACATAAAACAATAAAAATAAATAAAATATATATATTGTGTGTGCAATGCCTCCGGAGGTCAGAAGAGGGCTTCAGATTCCCCTGGAACTGGAGTTAAGGACGGTCTGTAGCCGCCATGTGGGTGGTGGGAATCGAAACCAGGTTGTCAGCAAGAGCAGTCGGTGCTCTTAACTGCTGAACCATCTCTCCAGCTCCTGCTCTTGCTCTTCTAACAAAAACTATAATGCCAGCTCCCATTGTATCCAGCTATATTCCAGCTTTCAACTTTTCCCAAGACCCTGGGAAGCAAGAACATGTGACCTGCTCATCATTGTCCAGGAAGCCAGAGCTGAAACTGTCCCTTAGCATGCTCTCCATGGCATAAAGCATTTTCTCCAGGCCTTCATTTTCTCAACAATGAAATGGAGAAATGCATCCTATTTTGTAACAGTATGTTAACTGTGGATTATAATTATGGAGTGAAACCAGCTCCTCCAAGCAAAAGTGACCGATATGCATTTAATAGGTACAACATGCTGGAATAAAATGCCCAATAAAAAGGAGGGCAAACCTGCCTTTTATAATGCTAAATTACAGTGCTAATTAAGGTGCTACTACTGAAGGGGCTTTCCATCTATATCCTCCAAACTATATAAATAAGTGAATATACCATGATGAGGAATAGGAAAATCTAGAGGTTAGTGTAGGATCCAATTAACAATGCTTATTTGTACACACTTACCAAACTCAGTCTAATATACATAGTTTCTATATCCTGGGGTGGCCAAACTTTCTGAAGTTATGTAAAATATTTGTGGTATAATCTTATGCAATACATGTAAACATTTTATTCTTAAGGGGGAATATAATTTGCTATACCACATATTCTACCAATGTCCAAATGAGGTTTCCTCATGTTTACTTTCTAGGGTGAAAAAAAAAAAGAAAGATTTTTTAAATAATCATTTCATCGTTTCCTTTAGCATTTTTCTTTAATTGATATCTTTCATTTTCAATGTTTTAACTTAGTTATTTCTAAACATCTTTTGAATACAAATAAATGTATAATGCCTCATCATGAAAATATGATAATTTCATTAAAAATTGTGAGAGTTGAGAGATTCATTGGTCTATGGGCATAACATTAAGTCATTAGAAACAGTGTGATACTATAACTATTTAGTAGAAAGCTGGTATTGGTCTCTCCCTTATGCCCTCTGACCTATCTAGCCTCAGGTTCCTAAGCCTGATATCAATACTAGGTATGGGCTCCATCCTATGAAGTGGACCTTAAATCTAATTAGAGAGCGGTTAGTAATTCCCATAATTTATGTGCCACTGTTGCACCGGTGGGCACATCTTGCTAGGCCAGTTGTAGTTCACAGCTGGGTACAGTTGAGGATTGTTTTGTTTTGTTTTGTTTTCCTTCCAGTAGCATACATAGCACTTTCCAACTATGAAAGCTATGAAAGCTAGCAGAGATGAGGCTCTGAAGTCAGCACCAGCTTGATTTCTCCTTGTTTGTTCTATGACTCACACATGTAGTGTCTTTGGCAATAGGGTCTTATTATCAGGTTCTGGTAGGTAACTCAGAGCAGGGACAGTGGCCAGTAATTGTTTAAGGGTCTAAGGGACTCCTAGTCAACAACTTCTAGAGAGGGAGTCTATTCCTGACATTGAGGTTTTATTTTGTTAGTTTATGATATCTGGAAGGGACAATGTCCCCTTGTTATAAGGTAACTCCTTTTAATCTCTTTTTATAATGTATATAGTTAAAGAAGCTTCAATAGTGGTAGATTTCCATATGGCTTTTTCTAAAGGCCTTTAGTGTTACTTATCTCTCCCCATATTCCCTCCTCTCCCTGTCTTCCCATTTCCCACCCTAACTTACTCTAATGTTCCCCTGCCTCCTTAGTAGCACTGCATTCTACCACCCTTCCCAGGAAGCCACTCCCTCTGCTTCATGGGCATTTATTAGTTTCTTGGCTCCTCTGGATTTTCACATTGAAATATGTACACATATCTAAGATTTCAAGGCTGGCATCCAGCCATGAGAGAGAACATGTGACATTTGTCTTTATGGGTCTGAGTTACCTCACTCAAGATGATTCTTTCCAGTTCCATCCATTTACCTACAAATTTAATAATTTTGCCTTCTTAAAGAGCTGAATAATATCCCATTGTGTTTATGTACCATACCTTATTATCCATTCATCAGTTGATGGACATCTAGGTTCTTTCCAATTTCTGGATATTATGATAAGGGTAGTAATGAACAAGGATGAACAGGTATTTCTGGAGTAGCATATAAAGTCTTTTGGGTATATGTTCAAGAGTGGTATAGCTGGATCACATGGTAGATCAATTTCAGGCTTTTTCAGGAATCACCACACTGATTTCCATGGTGGCTGCACCAGTTTGCACATCACCAGCAGTGGTTACGAGTTCCTTTACATCCTTGCTAGTATTTGTCCTTTGCTTTCTGGATCTTAGCCAATCTGAGTGGGGTAAGATCAAAAATTCAATGAAAAAAACAGAATATACCAAAAAGAAAATAACCTATGAAAAAAATCAAAGTTATTATATTACAACTATTCTCTTCTTTCCATGAAAGGAGGGAGACATGCAAATACAACGAGCATACCACATACCAGAGAGAGAGAGAGAGACGGGGGGGGGGAATTAGATTGATACACATGAAACTTAGTGGAAATATTACATGAGGTTCCCGGTTTTTATGGATGCTTTTGGAGTAGATAAAAGGCAAAACCATATTTGCATTAAGTCTTGACTAGACATAAAGTAGCTAAAAGACCATCTATAATGGAAATTTGGTCTTTAATTATCAAGGTAATATGATGAGTCATTTTGTCCTATTGCCTTTGGAACAGGCCTCTGCCTTGGACAACTGTGCAACATTCACAAGCCCAGGAAGCCACTCCTAGTCTAGTCTCCGCCGTTCTTGGCTGTCAGTCACATCACTAGAGCACACTGATTCCAGGCCCTCAGCGTATCACTTTCCCTGCCCCATTTCTCTCACAAGAGCGTTTACCCTTCACTTTCAACAACCACAGAAACACTCCATACACTACTAAAATCAGAAACAGTTTGTTTTCCTTTAAGATTAGACATTGTCTCATTTTTTGTTTGTTGTTTCAGTCTTACTATATGACTTAGTAATGAGAAATTGTTGAGTGAGATATTCTGATGATGAAAATGATGCTAGTAATTTTTAAAAGCATCTTAATGATATTTAACAGGGATTCATGGTCAGCTGGGAGGAAATGATTCTACTCCGCTCTAGTTAGAGCAGACAGGACCTTCTGCTTTCCCTTCCAGCCTGCAGTACGCAAGGGGGAGGCAGGAGATAACCTTGTTTCAGGGCTGTTGTGGGAGGGTGGGTGGAACCTCACTGAGCAAACCTGGCATGGTGTAAATGCTGTCCTCAGAATCCTGGTTCCAAGGTTGCGGATCACCCTGTCATGGAAAATTTGCAGAGGACTAGCGATCAGACTGTCCTAGTTTCTTCAAACACTGGATTTTCCAGAGAGGAGGTTTAGTTTGACAAAGATGAGAACATGTTAATATTGTTCCTTTCATTTTTCTGCACCCAGTAGATGTTTCTCCTCCTCCCCATCCAGTTCACCAGGTTTTATGTAACTATCACTGTCTGAATAGAGTCACAGATGGACAATAGACAGGGACAGATGCTGGACCGATAGACACGCAGACACACAATGGCCTCCACGCTGTTTCTCCACATGCTTTGCTTTTCCCTATTATTTTTTAACGTGCATTTCCCGATACTCTCCACTGGAATTTATCTCAATAAACACATTCAAATACATAGTATTTTTCTAAAGGCGAGATTACGGTAGCCCTGACTCCAGGAATGAGGTACTTTAAAATCTGGAGGAACCCAATTAACCCAGAATGAACCCACAATTGACCTAGAATGTAAAAGTGTCTTTAAGCCATACCAGCACATATGTGTGAAAGATTTTCGTGTAGGATTCAAACTGTCGAATGAAGGCTCACAAGGAGACTTAAGAAACTGACAGTTTTAAAGTTTGTGAGAATGGAAACTAAATAGTACAAATTCAGTGAACCTAATTAATTTTCATTTGAATTTCAGAAACATCAAAACAATCTAATTGTATTTGATTTCCACTTTTTAAAAGTATATTAACTTAGCAAAAGAAAACAATCTAATGACCATCCTAAAGCCTGGATGTAATGTAATATATGTGAAGCTGATTGCTTTTGGAAGGGATTGCTTTTGAGCATAGAAATTTTCAAATTCAAAAAATAAATTAACACAAAAAATCTGTGCTCACGAAGCAGAGCTTCTGATACACAGGTTTAATTAAGCACACAGATTCAGAAGGTAGTTTTAATCCTATTTTCTAGTGTGTACTGTGAACCAAACCACCTCAGATCATAATATGTTATTTCTAGTAAACAAGAACCTGCATATAAATTTTCACACACGCATTCAACACATTCTTCCAGAGTAAAAAACAACATGTTTACTACATAAGACTAAGCATGTCCCTTACAAGAACAATCTGGCTCCTAGTTCGGCATTTTCTAAGGATGATGTACCTAGTGTCACAAATTCCATCACTTAGATCCCTGAACACAACACAGATGGTATGGAAGCCTGGTGGGATCTGGAATTTTTTGCTATCAATACGAATGAGATTATTAATCTGATTCCAATTCTAAATAATTGAAGAATCAACTCTTTGTACTGAGAAACACATTTGTTATCTGGTTTATATATCTGTTTATATATCTGTAATTTATATATATCTGTTTATATATCTGTAATTTGAATAAGCTACATTAATTATCTAAAAGAATTTCAATCTCTTCACTATCAAAAATTATGATGGCTACAGAGGTAGCTTAGGTGACAGTGTGCTTATCTTACAAACATGAAGCTCTGAGTTCAGTCTCTAGGACAAATATTAAAAAGTAGTTGGGCACAGTGGCTTCCTTTGGATTCTAGCACTGAGAAGACAAAGGCAGGTGGATCCTGGAGGGGTTACCTAGCCTACTTGTCAAGGGCCAGGCCAGTGAGAAACTCTGTGTCAGAAAAAGGTGTAGGATACCTGAGAGAGAAGAGCCAAGTTTATTCACTGGTCCTGTACTCTTGCACACACATGTACATGTGCACATGTGCAATACATGCACACATGAAAACACACAGGGCTTAATTTTTAAGTTTGAGTGAAATGAAAAATAAGATATTGGTGAAAATGATAATAGATACTGATGAAAAAAACTGAGTCAATATTTACAAACAACAACAAAAACAGAATGTGTAAAAGCTGCAAATTCAGCAACAAAAATCATGTTACACAAAATATAAAATAATACAGTCTAATTCTATTCACTCTGGCTTAGCATCATTTTGCTAGCCATGGTGCCCATGTTCCCAGGACCTCCTCATTCTGACCATCATTGATATGTCCTTATAATTCTGCTTAAATGGGTTTCTAATCTCTGTTTGCTTTCTGTCAGCTCTTGTGTTTTTTCTCTCTTCCAGATGTGGACAAGGATGGACTGGAAATCGGTGCCACGTCAAGTCAGGCCCTCCTGCCTCAGATTTCCTGAGCACTCAGAACAGTAGGCAGCATTTGATGAAACAAATTGTGTGGGAGATGTGATACTTTTGCTGCATATTTATCTCTTCCCTGGGTTTGGATTTCCAGATATATGGACTCTGCTGGGCATTGGGTTCGCAGTCCTCACGACCCATGTTGCTGTTGCCGTCTTGTATTTTATTGCAAACCGACGGGGGCTAGTGAGGTGAGTGGTGCCGTTTCATTCTCAGGGTTGAATGAAACATGTACAGCGCGGCCATTTTCTGAAACATTTCATTCACTGTATTTCCATTCTGCCCTGTATTATGTGGGGGGAGTTTTAAGGTTCACATACTCTGAGGGCTTATTTTACTAGAGAGACGCAGCAGCATTTTTCAAATCGTTATAATAGGAGCCTTTCTGGAAGCACAGATGGAAGAAAGAAGGACATCGTTCAAAGACTCAACAGAGCTGGATCTAACTCCATCATGTGGTGCCCAGAGAAGGCCTCAGATCTGCAGTGGAGAACCTTCCTGACTCATACAGTGAGGCTGGCCGGGGTTCCAGCCAATACTCCCTTCCCCCCAAGCAGCACACAGGACAGAGGCCAGGATCTGTGGGACTGAATCAACTCTACAGGCTAGGCTATTGCGGAACTCAGAGCCCCCTAGCAATCTGCAGAGCCATTAGAGATATTGGAAGTTTCTAACCCATCACAGCTCTTGTTCACTGGGATAAATTAGAGATCACCCCAATAATAAGGGAGTTGACATATTCACAAACTCACCAAGATAGGGGTTCACAGTAAGTATGCATGAAATTTTAAGAAATGAAAAAAAAACATGCATCTTTTCCTTACACCTGTATGTTTGGTCAGATTTAGACATGCTACACTGGTTTGCCATAGAGCAATGGATATTACATCATTTTCCTTCCTCCTTGACAAATTCCCCTCAGACCTCCAGCCTGTAGTCCTTTATCTAGCAAACATCCATCTTCATATCATGAATTAAGGAAAATTTGTTATAGAACTATAGTATACCTTACCCAAAAATACATTTTAAATCTATGCCCTTCAAGAAGATAATATTCATGTATCAATTTTTACTTATGTTTACTTGACTAAAATATACCAGGCAAGGTCGGCATGGTGGTGCATGCCTTTAATCCCAGCACTCACGGAGCAGAGGGAGGTAGATCTCTGTGACATCGAGGCCAGCCTGCTCTACATAGTGAGTTGCAGGCCAGCTGGGGCTACGGTAAGACCCTGTTTAAAAGAAAATTATGTATGTATATATAATTCATATAATTTTTAATATATATTATCAGGCAACGCATGTAGGCAGACATGGATGAGATGCAATCTAGACTCGAAGAAGCTTTCCTTCTAGAGGCAGAAACAAACTCATAAAGCCTAGATGAGATATTGTCAGTGTGTGGGAATATGCATATGCATTAGTTGAGATTCTTACATTGTGTATGAGAAAGAGAAGGAAGGGAGGGAGAGAAATAGAGAGAAAGAGAGACTAGTTTTAAGAAATCGTTTCATGCTGTTGTCTTGCCTGGAGAGGTAGAAACCTGTGGGGCACAGGCTGACAGACTAGAATTTGAAGTCAGAGGCGAAGGTGCAGCCCTGAATCCAAAATCTGAGCTCAGACCAGCAGGGGAGGCTAGATTTTTATTTTCTTCTCGAGAAATTTCAGTCTCTGTTCTTGGAGGGCCACCCATATTGTGGGTTACGTGGAAAAGTGACTGTATTTAACTTCAATCAAATTGCTTTACGTGAAGTCAATTGATTTTAAATGTTGATTGCATTTGAAAAAAAAAAAAAATGCCTTCACAGAAACATCTAGAACTAGATCAGTGTTTGACCAAACAACTGGTGGGGGCAGCCTAGCTTGAACAAGAACATGTGAAGTAGTGAGCACATGCATGGGCTATTCACCTAGCACCGTCCCTAATTCACACCTTCTCAGTCTGTAACTTGAGGCTACTTAAAGCTTCTCAGGCAAATCTTGAGATCCTTGTGCCACAGTGTGACAGTCACCAATCCTTTCTCTGTCCGATTTCTGCTTTGTGTGTGTGTGTGTGTGTGTGTGTGTATACACATGTTCATGTGGGTGTGTGCACATGAACATGCAGATGGTTGTGTGCACATGCTAGTGGAAAGCAAAAGGCAACACTGACATTTCCCTCAGTTGCTCTTCAGCTCGTTTATTGAGCAGGGTCTTTCTCTGACCCTGGAGCTCGGTCACTGATGCTGGCCAGTCAGGCTGCCTGCTTTTATTCCTCCACACACCTCTGTGGAGGTTCCCAGAGCATGCCACCATATCCAGCTGTTTACATGGGTACTGGGAGTTGAACTCGGGATCTCCAGCTCCTCCTGCCGGCACTTTCCTGACTGAGCCGTCTTCCCAGCCATTTCTTCAGTATTTATGACGCTCAGTTGCACTTTTTCACGTCTTTGTTCTTCCTTTGTTGATTTCTGCTTCTCTTTTCCCTCTTCCTATTTCTCGGTCCATGTAATTTTAATTCTCTCCCTGTTTTTCTCTTCAAACGGCATTCACTATTTAAAAGGGCCCAAGTAAAATTCATTCTCACACACAGGTGAAGTGCATATATTATTATCATGGGGTCCAGAGAAAAGTTCACCCCCCCTCAAAAAAAAAATCAGAACCACATTAACTCCTTAGGTGATAGAGGGCATTTCCTTACAGTCCATAGGGTGATCGTTTCATGAGACGATTCCAGCCTCTATTTCTGTCTGCACCCAGGAACCAAGCCTGCCGAGAGGGTGTTGATGTTTCTGATCCAACCCAGGGCTTCACCGTCTTCCTAGTCCAGCGGTAGCCTGGGTCAGACATTTTAAGGCTACAGTGAGGGAAGGTTGAAAGGAAATAGCGGACTTCAAAGAGGATTGGATTAAGTATTCAGCACTGAAAGTGGACGCAGTTATGGCCATGATGCATGATGGGAGGTCAGGATCTGAGAAGTGGATCAAGGAATACAGTGAACAGGAAGTACAGGAAATGAAAGATTGCCAAGTTAAAATCACTTTCCATGGGATTTGTTTGTTTGTTTAGGGTTTTCTCTGTGAAGCGGGAAACTGTGCATTCGGCAGGCAAATTCTCTATCCCTAAGCTGTAGCTCCAACTCTGTAATGCTTTTCTATTTCTAATGCAATCTATTTTTTTTGGTCTTTTTGAGACAGGGTCTCCCTGTAGCCCCAGCTGTCCTGGAACTCACTATGTAGACCAGGCTGGCCTTGGACTCACAGAGATCGGCCTGCCTCTGCCTCCCAAGTGCTGGGATTAAAGGTGTGCGCCACCACGCCCAGCACACTCTTAGTTTTAAATTACCCTACAAAGTAGCAGGTTTCCTTGTGGCGGTCTCCTGACCCTTAGCTTGGGCGAGCCCTCAACCGCTCACTTCTCCTTGCCCCTCCCTGCTTACAGTCCACCATCACACCTGTTCTTAGCTCTCCCCACTCCTCTCCCATAAAGCCTCTTTTTTTCTTTTCCCTGGATGGTTTCTGGTTTTGTGATGTCTACACACACACTCAGCCCCACATAAATACAACACATACATAAAAATTAGAAGGTAGGAATCTCATGTGAGGGACAACATGATGTTTGTTTTTCTGAGCCTGGATTATCACAATATAATATCTTCCAGTTCCATTTTGCTGCAAAGTTCATGCTTTTACATTTCTTTAACTGGCTGACCTGGATGGCTGGGCAGGCCCCCCTTCTTCCTCACAGATCTGCGTGCATCCCTCCAGAAGCTGTGCGCTGGGTTGAAGAGGATAGCCTCCTTTGATAGAGGAGGACCTTTCTTTGGTCAAGGATAATAAGGGTAGCTACATTCCCTGACAGAACCTCCGAATAGGCCCGCTCATGTTTTTCTTGCCCTCCGATTGTCCTCCGTCATCTTCCCTCTCCAGGTGGTTTCTCTTTCTGATTTCTAAAACCTGCCCCACTTGCTGCCTCAAAGTTTTTTACTTCACATTACTGTCTAAATCAAATACCAACAAGACAGTGTCTTGTGAGCCATCTGCCTTGCCCCCACTTCACACCTTGCAGTGGAGGGCCAATGACAGCTTTACTCATGTATGGAGAGGGGAAATTCCTCAAAAGAACCAGTCTTGGGCCACGGGGGGTGGCTCAGGGGGTAAAGGAGCTTGTTGCCAAGCCTGATAGGAGTTTCTGCTCCAGAACCCACATGGTGGTAGGAAAGAACTGATTCCCACAAGTTGTCCTCTGACCTCCACACAATCCTCCCAAAAAGTAAACATAAGAAAAAAATTTACAAGGAACAAACCAGCCTAACCCAGCCCAAATGCTGAGCAGAAGTGAACCAAGAAACCATTGACCTCCTCTATTGGAAGTTCAGCCTCGGGGATTTCTCAAGGGAATGTGGCACAAATGACATCGGGCCTCTTCCTGCACACACTCAAATTATATATAGATTCTTCCAGAAGGAAGACTCTGATTAGGAGCAGTGCATCTGGCAGGTTACCACTGCATCATGTGCTTTTCCTCAACAGTCCCCCTCTTTATCTTGAATGTTTTCTAAATCTCATACTAAAATAAATTTGAGAGATGTTAAATCACCCAGGAATTGGGGGGGTATGCAAAATAAAATGTGATCCCTTCCCCCCACCCGTGTAGATTTGAGGCAGCCTAGGATGCAGAGGGACAAGACATATATTCTTATGGTCTCCCTCCCATTCCTCTCCCCCCTCTCTTCTTACTTTGATCAAAGGCTTGGCTTTTTCATTGAAGTCAGATGGTGTTTCTATAATTTCTGTAATTGTACCAAATTTTATAATTGTACTAACTTTAAGTAACCTCTTTGATATTTTATGAAATTATTTGTGTATAGGGCATGGCCGCATTCATGTGGGTGTGTGCATGAGTGTGTGGTGTATGTGTGGGTCTGTGGGTGTCCCTGCATGTGTTGGCACATATGTACAGAGGCCAGTGGTCCACGTCAGATATCTTCCTTAATCATTGTGCAGTTATGTGTTTTATTTACTGTTTGAGAACTTCATACATGAGTATAATACGTTCTGATAAAAGTCAAGCCCTGCTCCCCCTCTTCTTATACCCTTCCCCTCACTTTTCCCTCCTAACTTCATCTAATTTTTTTTTTTTTTTTTTTTTTTTTTTTTTTTTTTAAAAAAAAAAAAAAAAAAAAAAAGAGGACGATAAATCTTTCACTGTGATATATCAAAATAACAGCTGTCCTGGAACTCACTATGTAGACCAGGCTGGCCTTGAACTCACAGAGATCTGCCTGCCTCTGCCTCCTGAGTGCTGGCATTAAAGGTGTGTGCCACCACGCCAGGCCCCATCTAATCTTTTTTAAACTGAGTTCACATAGTGTTGCCATTATGTGCATGAGTGTGGGGCCATCCACTGGAACATGGGCACCTTATCAGATCACAAGGAAATCTGGCTCTCCCGCCCCAACTTTTGGGTTCAAGTGTGCAACAGCCTGTAGTGTCCAGAAGGCAGTTTCTCAGCAGTAATCTACCACCTCTGCTTCTTACACTCTTTCGTCCCGTCTTCCAGGATGACCCCTGAACCTTGGGTGTTGGGGTGTCGACATTCCATTTAGGACTGTGCACTCCACAATTTCTTATTCTTTACACTTTGACCAGTACTGAGTCTCTGTGTTATTAATCGCTATATATTGCAAAAAAAAAAAAAGCTTTTCTGATGAGGGCTACAAGCTGCACTAGTCTATGGATGTCAAGATATGTATTTAGGAGGCAGTTTAATACAATGTCTGTTTACTAGAATAATAGTAGTATGTCCTCCCCTAGGGCTAGGACCTACAAAGCCATGACTTCTTGGCCCTGTTAACAGTGCTGGCCATGAATGCTGTCTTAGTTACCTTATATGAGGGTTAGATAATGCCTCTCCCAGATGCCACAGGCTAACAACAATAACAGAAACCCAGTGCTAGGTGTGGGTTACCGACCTTCAAGTTGCTGTTCAGTAGAGTCCCATAGAGCCCACCGCCAAACAATACAAGCTGTTGCCGTTGCTCTTGATTACCCATAAGAACTTCATGGTAAGATGCTATGGTTGAAGACACTGTGTGGGAAACAGAGAAATCAAGCTGGTACTCACCTGGAGGCTTTATGTTTATTCGTTAGCTTCCATAGTGCTAGAAGGTGCTATACATGATACCAGAGAAGAAAAGTAATTGGTAGTCTTAGGCAGCTGTGAACCCTGCCAACTACAGTAACAACTAGCCTAGCAATACATACCCATTGGAGCAGTAAGTCTGGGGAGTGCCCAAGTGCTTCTTGATTAGAGTTAAGGTCTTCTCCATGACACCTTATTTTTTGAGACATGGTCTCTCACTAAACCTGGAGCTCATCAGTTCAGCTAGGCTGGCTAACCAATAAGCTCTTCGAATCCACCTGTCTCGACGTGAGGAGTTCAGTACTGTGTCATGGGTGTGAGCCACTGAATCCTGAATGTGGGTATTGGGGATCTGGATTCATGCAGTCATGCTTGAGAAATCACACATCTGAATTCATGTTCACATTCACGTTTTCACAGTTTGCACGTTACCAACTGAGCCATGGCCCTACATCTTTATGGAATTTTTTTCATGGAATTATTTTTAAGGAACTTCTAAAATAGCAAATAAATTTTTTTTATAAATATTACACTTACCAAAGGGTTTAAAAATTTAGCTACCAATTTAAAACACAAAGGGAGGCCTGTAGGAGAGGAGACTCACTCAGCAAAGTGTTTACCATGCATACATGAGAGCCTGCTTTTGATCCCTGGAGCCCTCATAATAAAGCCCTGTGTGCTGGCCTGAACTTGTAATCCTAGAGCTGGAGCAGCAGAAACAGCAGATCCCTGGGGCTCCCTGACCAGTCACACTAGCCTGCTTGGTATGTTCCAGAGCAGTGATAGACCCTGTCTCAAATGGGGTACAGAGGAGGGAACATCTGAGGCATGATTGTCATCTGGCCTCCACACACATTGGCATTTACACTCCTATGTCCGTGTGCATACACACACACAAACATGTGTATATACTTACACACAAAAAGTTTAAATATATAAAAGTTGATTCAAAGTTCGATGTGATATAGTTATTTCAGGGAGTACTTTCATGATGGCATTCAATGACCACAAACCAAGTTTAGGTTTTTACTGTCCCCGTCTTTCTACACCCCCCTCTTTAAATAAGACTTAACCATTCTGCAAAAGTACATGAGTTTCCACATCCTGTTACTGGCATAGCTATCAATAGCTGCAATCCTATCAATGTTAGACACTCAAAATACTGTCCTCAACAATGGTGGTGCAAGACTTACTAAACGATCTTGCAACTTAAGCATTTCCATTTAGTGCTCATCTTTATGTTAGTAGCACATAGCACTGCACGAATAACTGGTACGTGATATTACATGTTCCATATTCATTACATGATTATTGATGATTATCAATGCTTTATTGGGCATTACAGAAAATCATTACTTGATAGGTCCATTGATTACATTCAAATAAAGATAATGCATTTGAAATTTTAAATGTTTTATTTATTATTTTTATTTTACGTGTATGAATATATTGCCTGCATGTATGTAAATCACCCATGTCGTGCAATGCCTATGGAGGTCAGAAGAGGGTGTTGAATTCCTCTGGAACTAGAGTTACAGATGGTTGTTAGCCACCAGGTGGGTGCTGGGAATCCAACCTGGGTCCTCTGCAAGAACAGTCAGTGTTCTTAACGACTGAGTCATCTCGCCTACCCCCTTTTTAAAAAAAATTATTATTTTTATACATTTGGAATTTTAAAACAAGCCATTTTGTCCTAATATGAAGTGTTTGACCAAGAGATGATTAAGTACAGTAACAGTAGCTTACTTAAAAATAATCCCCAAATCTAAATGTACACAAAAAAATTATTTCAGTAGGAAATTATCACCCTCTCTAAATAAGCCTTGACTGTAAGATTTTTATTAAATGTTGTAAAAAGAAGCTATGGACACAAGAGACCCTTGAGTAACTTGAAAGAAAAATTTTAATTAATTTATTTTAAAACATAGTCTGGAGATGCTGGAACATAGTGTTCAAACAATGCTAAGGACAGGAAAGAGCCTCTTAAACTGCTGTTGGAGAATTTATTTCCTGGGTTTTGTTATAGTTCCCATGGCCTTTAATTATCTACTTGCCACTTTGATTACAGGGAAAAGAGAGCACCTCTAGTTATCTTAATCAAATTAGAGAGTTTAACACAAGACACAGGATGGTTGCTAGAGGTCACGGATAAGCATAAATGAGGTGGACCCAGAAAGGCCTGAACCCAGTGGAAACCCTCGCCTGTGCCTCTTCTGCCTATTTTTGCCTGCCTGCTTTGTGAGTCTCTCTCTGATATATGTCTTCTACTCTCCGTCTATATAACAAAACTGTTCACTAGAGGATGAGTGTGACTTATTTGCTATCACCCTATATGTGTAGGGAAATGAAATCCTTTTCTTCTGGTTCAAGGTCCACATTGTACAGGAGAACCTTCTGGTTAGCCATCTAGAATCTGGCTCCCATTTCCAGTCAAATCACATAGGAATTAGATATGGAGCAGATCAATAGCACACATATGGTACCACAGAGCCCATTCTGAGATTCCTGAGTGATGGGATTGGGTGAGGGAGAGAGATGTCACCATGAACAGTCTCTCGGGATATCTAGTATACCTATTCCAAAATGTACCAGAGTTTTTATTCATGACACTATAGAAGTCCCAGATAAAATATGGTGGCCTTCAAGATTTGTTCATGATGTCTCAGCAGGCAAAAGTGGTACCTAGTAAGATGTTGTTATCAAATCTGTGCCCTTGGGTCAAGATCCAAAGATGCATGTTCATACTGAGCCATTTGTTGTTCTTTATCTACAGCCAGGTCAGACCCATTCCTTTCCTATTTTAGAAAATATTGTCTTTGGGAAAATTTTGCAACAAATTACAGTTTATGATCCTGCCTCAGGGCAGATACCCTAAAATAGTGCACTAATTTAATAAATAAGTAGCAAAAAGTGTAAAATAAATATTTCATCTACCTAGGCCAGGAAATAAAAAGCCCATGTGAAAAAGTACTTAAAAAGTTTAAATGTGAAATATTCTAAATGCAGGATTATAAATTAACTTAAATGACTACAACAAAATGCCATGGAGGCGTTGACTCAAGCAATAGACATTTATGTTTCACTGTTCATATTTCACTGTTCTGGAGACTGGGATGTCCCAGATAAAAATTCAGTAGATTTAATTCCTGATAAGCCCTATTCTGTCTTGCTTGCAGATGTCCATCTCCTTCCTGTGCCCTCACAGGCCAGATAGTAGAAGATCTGGTATCATTTCTTTCTCTTTTTTTTTTAACTCTAAAAAAATTTTTATTTATTATTTTTATTTAAGTGTATGCATGTATTGCCTGCATGTAGGTAAGTGCACCCGTGTCGTGCAGTGCCCATGGAGGTTAGAAGAGGCTGTCAGATCCCCTGAAACTGGAGTTACAGACAATTGTTAGCTGCCATGTAGGTTTGCCATGTGGGTGCTGGGATTATTATTAGCTGCCATGTGGGTGCTGCCATGTGGGTGCTGGGATTCAAACCCAGGTCTTCTGCAAGAACAACCAGTGTTCTTAACCACTGAGCAATCTCTCCAGCCCCCATTTCTTTCTCTTAAAAAGGGTATTAATCAGAGCTGGAGAGATGGCTCAGTGGTTAAGAACACTGGTTGTTCTTGCAAAGGACCCGAGTTCGGTCCCCAGCACCCACATGGTGGCTCACTGCTGTCTATACCTCCAGTTCCAGGGGACCTGATGCCCTCTCTTGACCTCTGTGGACATTTCACAACACAGGTGCACTTACATACATGCAGGCAGTACGTTCATAAAATAAAAGCAGCAAATAAAATATTTTTTAAATAAAAGAGTATTAATCTCACCAAGGGAATCTGCAGGCTCATGACCACACATAAGCCTAATTGCCGCCCCCCATACCCCACTTCTTAATTCTATCACTTTACGGGTAATAGCTTTAACATGTGAACTTGAGGGTTTACCAGTACTAGCATATCACTCCAGTGTGTACACCAGTGGAATGGTTGCTGGGAGGAACAGTGCTGCTCTTAGGGATGTCATCTTACTCAAGTCTCATAACTCAATTACACAAGCATTCATGAAGAATTCTCTTGCGCCTGTCCTGAGAGGGTACAAAGACATGTCAAATAATATTGCTTTCTTCTGGTTCATATTAAATTGTTATATGTTTGATTCTAATGTACCTGTGTGGAAGTCTGTCTGTATGACGCAGTATAGACCAAAATACTACAAGAGCAACCTGGAAGGGGAGAATGGTGAGAGGGGTGTTACTTGCTTATATTTCTGATTTTAAAAAGAAACATGTTTAGGATCTCAAATTCTGGAGTAACTGCCTATATTCCCATCAAAGATGGAGATAGTTCTCTGCATTTCCTGAACGAGTAGTTCTGGCTCTAAAATAAAGCATCTATTCCTTTTATATTAAGCTTTTCTGCCAGATTCTCTCCCACTGCAAACATATTTCATTAAAATGGGAATCTTTAAAGCCAGAAGCTTAGCAGCCATTCAAGTTTGAGATCCCCTGATAGGCCTACCTGGGCCAGCAGTGGAAATTTATTCTAAGCAAAAATCAAAACATTGCATATTCTCTACCCCAAGCCATCCAGTTGCTTCGGTGACTCAAGAGTCCCTTGTCAGTTTGTTCTGGTCCCATAAATAAACTTACAGACCAGAATGACACTAGCACAGAAGTCAAGGTTGTCTCAGAGGTTGGTAAAACCTTTGCCCTCTCTGTGTCCATGTCTGTATTCACCCATAAGAAGAAAAACTGTTCTCACAACCAGAGATCCAGGAATTAAACTTCCAAATTGCAGTTCCCTGTGCATGTAGTGGTCAATCTTTGACAAACCTGTTCACGTTACTATTTCAGCAAAGAAAGATAAATGGACAAAAGGATTCTTCAAAACAGAGGTGAGCCATAAGTGTGATGCTGCTCCCTTTCTCCTTTTTCCTCTTCCCTATTTTGAAGAGATCCTTAAGTAACCTGTTTCCAGATAAGTTTCTGTAATTCTAACTCTAATTTTCTTGTTCTATAAAGGTAGAAAACATTCAAAAAGGATGCCCCAAGCTCACAAAACATTCTTCTTTCTACCTTCTGTACAGACAGTGGAGGAAGTTAGACCTTATTCTCTGTAGAGGGAGAGGTACCCAAGGCAAGTCTTGAGGTATTACTTGAAGGTGGTACAGTCTGGGGAGCTGGCAATTCAAATGGATGCATGAAGAGGGCTGTAAAGAGGAGTTAGGGTCTGTGTTGAGATTTGGAGGATGCAGAAATCTAATGGAGTTCAAGAAAAGAAAATATGGAAACTTATGGGTTCAAAATGGTACCAGGAACTATAGCATATAGGGAAATGAATAAATTAATCTTTAAAATGTATGTGGTAGAGATGAGGGTTTAGTAGTGTTTTTATGTTTACTAAACAGATGGTTCTTGTAGGCTGACCCTGATACAGAGTTTACTAAGGAGCCCCTGCCACCTGTGGTTATAGTGTATGTGGTCAAAGAGGGATAGTTAAGGCGGGAAAAAAGAGAGAAGGGCTAGGAATTCACAGCCTGAGGGTCTGTAGGTAGACCCCACACATACCACCACTGCCTTTTCTGACTCCCAATAACACTTCCTTCTTTGTCCCTCTGGCTTACGGTAGTGAAAGACCTAATTTTCTCAATCCCACATTTCCTCCCACCATTTCTGTATTCTGATCATGCTTTTGTAAACTGACACTTTATTAAACAGGTTTTCTTTTCCTATTTGAGAATATCAGCCATTTCCCACCAGGGACCTACCCAATGCAAGTGAAGAAAGTGTCTTGAGTAAATGAATGCCAAGATTTGGCCTATGTTCTAAAGAGAGTGTGAGAATAGCGATTAAGAAGACAGTTGGCAGTCTAAGGCTACAGTCCTATTCCGGAGGATCAGATAGACAATGTGAGGACTTGAATTTAAGAAACAAGATTGATTTAATAAAGGTGAGAAAGAGGTTGATTATATGGTATTACACTTAGGTGACAGCATTGTTGATAGATGTACAGAGACTCCCTGCCCAAAAAAGGGGGTTGGGTTGTACAGTAGAAAAGTGAACTGCTTTGATACTTCTTATTTTATGTGTCAACTGATGAAACGTGACGAAGCTGATTTTCTCAATACTTCTACTATGTTTAACATATCCCTCAAATTTGGCCACAGCTGCTTATATTTCCAAATAATTTTTAAATTATTTTATAGTAATATATATTTAATGTCTACTTTGTCATCTCCTAAGAAAAATGTTTATAAGATTATGTATTTGATATTCAACTTATAATCTTTCTGGTATACATTAGAATGAAATATAGCCATATAGTTAGAATGTGCTGCTTAATCTTTCATATGAGCAGTATTACAAATGCTAAACAATAGGAAGTTATAAACTAAAGTATTTTAATCTTCTTTCCCAATTTTGAAATTGTTTCATTTAAATCTAATGTTGACCTTAGTTCTTTGCAGGGGTGGGGATGGGGGGTGGGGGTGGCAATCTAAGTATTCCCTGGATATCCTGGAACTGTACAAAGCCTTTTAGCTGTTAAGGTGCCTTTCATTTGACAGTCATGTCCTACTTTTGTCTCTCCCTTACAAGTAAGTCCCTGAAGGAGTTGTGCTTATTGGAAAAAGAAAAGGCAGGGAGGGATCTAATTTACATTTAGGATTAGTTGAGATACCTGGTATCTTTCTGTATGGTCCTGCTCTAGTAACTGACTGATAGTTACAAATGTCTAGGACTCCAACATTTTAATTCTGTTTGAAGACAAAACTCTGAACAAGCCGGAGAAAGCAATGTTCGCTTGCCTTGCATCTCGCTTAACATATGACAAATATTGCATAAAACCAAATAGGGCAAATAAAAAATAAGATGGCTGAAATTCTGGGCATGGTGGTACATGCTTTTAATTCTACCACTCAGGAGACAAAGGCAGGCAGGTCTCTTCAAGATCAAGGCCACCAGCACTCTGGAGGCAGAAGCCAGCCTGGTCTACGTAGTGCATCCAGGACAGCTGGGGTTACAGGAGATCCTTTCTAAAAATAACAGCAACATCAATAAAATCTAGGTGGAACTCAGGGATTTACAATGAAACATCAAAGTCTTGGGATTAGGGCTCTGGGTTGATTAAGACCAGGACATAGAAGTTTAGGTACCAGTTGCCATCTTCCCAGATCAGTTGTGAACAAGAAAGACTTGCTGATCAAAAGGACAGAGAACAAATTTCTATCTCTTCTGTCACCGTAAAAAGAAAACATGAAAAAAGAATGCTTTCACCAAGGGTTACCTCATCCTTCCCAGGGTACCATGGGAAAAAGGAACCACTCCCTACCATTGAAAACCTCTTTATGTTCAAGCTTGTTTTCATTTGACTCATTGCCTTTTGTTTCTGTGTCTCTTGTAGCAGATCACAATAATCTTGAAGTGGACTCTCCCTCCTACAGGTGTTTTGACACCTAAGTTATGAAAGGGCAGAGGACTTGGCCCCAGCAAGTATTTTTTACACCCAATTTCTCTTCCTGTCAATACGTGGGTTTTGGAGCCCAAATAACCATTTCATATTAAAATTAATACTTTCACATGGATATGCTCTATAATTTATTGATATAAGATGTCTAGCAGCTGCCTCAAAAGGCTGGGATATCCTTGTATTCTTGAAGAACTTCTTTAAACATGAATGAGTTTCATCCTATTCTATGGAAGTCAAAAAGGAAAGCAGAAGAATGCCAAATGATGTTCTCCTGGGTGACCTTTGGCACAGTCATTCCTGTGGTCAGTGATGTACTTCACAACCAGTCTTTGATTGGAATCATAAATGTCTGAAATTTAGTGAAGGTTAAGAGTGAAAACCAAAGACCTATAAGTAAAAATATTCATAATCTATGAAAAGAACTGAGGACCAAAAATCTTGCCATTTTAGGAAGACAGGAAATTGAATGATTGTGTTCTGTGTGTCCTAATACTAAACTATTTGATTCTGGTGGTCATATATGTGACAGATTTTGCCCTGAGGTTACAGATGGCATCTGACAACTTAATTACTACTCTTAGTTAAAAGACTGTTTTTTATTTCTGTTCTATTTTTCTTTAGAGCAAAAGGTCATTTCTAAATGATTTTATGTTGAAGTCTTTTCAAGAATGTAAGTCATGTTTATAAAACAAAATAGAATTTCTACATGTGTTTCAAAATGACTTAACTATTTTAACTCCATATCTAGTATTACTTAAACAATGCTCAGTCATTTAAGATGTTATTTGACCACATGAAACCTGTCAGCCTCGAATTGTCAGGGACACAAGCATTCAATAATGCAAGCTTCATAGTGTGTAGACATGTGTGTTTGTGTTAATGTTAAATGTCTCAAACTGTTCTTATCATGTGGCATAAACTCCAAATAGGCAAATGAATAATGTTTATTCTAAAATATGAAGACCATTTTACTATTTAGCAGTGCCATGTCCTAATTAGTTATTCTGAAGATAACCATTTCACTATTATTCCTGTGTCAGTATCTGTTCAGTAGAGACAATCCTTGAGGCAGAATTTACTTTCCAATACTTTCTGCCATCTCCCCTGTTTGCTGTAAGTCTTCATAGCAGACAGTCGGCATTCCTGAGCTTGGCATATTTCTAGGAGGCATTTGTTTCCTCCTCGTCCAGCAAAATCACAACAGACAAATGTGTTGTAGGGGAACCAGAAGAGCACCTTGAAAGTGAAAGCCTATTAAAGAGATGCAGGGAGGCAGTGAAGGTTAGTGGGCTTTTATCGGTAGTGTACAATATAGTGTTACTGTTGGTTAGCACATGCATTCAGTGCCTTTAAGTGCACAATCAGAGTTCAAACTGTGATTCATTAAGGTAACTAGTGACAGGTAAACGGAGGCAAATAGGGAGAAAGCACCAGAAAAGAAATCTGGCAGGATAGAGTTTATTGGCAGGAAAAACGCACGGGACAGTTCGGGATGGAGGAGCTGTCAGTTTATAGGCTCTTGGCTGGGGGCTTTTACAGGGGGTTTTGGGGATGCAGAAGGCAGTAGAATATTTTTAAAAAACAAGTTAGGTCGGGGAGAGAGCCCAGGGCTTATCAGGAGAGAATAGCCTCTATCAAACTGCTCCCTTCCATCCCCTTTAGTCAGCCAAGATCTGGGTCATGGGATAAGGGGTCTCTATACATTGTGAAACTTATCAGGGGGAAGTAGCTATACATTGTGAAACTTATCAATGGGGAAGTAGCTTGTACTGAGACAGTGCCTATGTCAGTGGGTCTGGGGTACAAGGGCTTGTTTATCTTCTAAAATTATCAAAGGGGAAGCAAGCTGTGCCGAAACAGCTCTTACAGCAATGGGGTCTTGGGTCATAGGTGAAGGGAGTCTGTTTTTCTTGTCTGCAGGTGGTCAGGGTGCTCATTAACTCAGTTCCTGTAATTCCAGATACCTTGCAAAACCATGAGGCCCTGTTGCTTTGGGGAGGGGTTGCTGTAGACCCGAACCCTAACAACTAGAAAGTGGAGAATTGGAGGGATGACACCTTAATTTTTTTCTCAGTAACTTCCCTGTTATCCTCTAGATAGACTTATGTTTTTGGCTTGCAAATCTTCATTCTCATCATTTCTCTTTAAAAGCATCCTTGGAGACACTCCTACTACTTCAGCAATGTATTTCCTATGTTGGAATTTCAATCACACTAATGGATCAAAGGACAGAACGACAACAGCCTTTATAAGACCAGCTTCCTTTCATTTTCGGATAAAAAAAGAAACACAAAAATCAGGAACTCTTAGCAGTTCACTCCTGTGTTTGCTTACAAGCTTTTATCAAGGACCTAATAAGTGTTTAACGATGCTAGAAACTGAAACTGCAAGCAGAAGTAATGCAGATGGAGTGATCTGAGTGCTTGCTGCATGTGAGGTCCTGAGTTCAAATGTTGGTACACATATTTAAAAAAAAGGTGAGCATGACCTCTTGTGCCTGGAACCCCAATGCTGGGGGCAAGAGGCAGATACAGGATCTTGCTGGTTAGCCAACCTAGCAGTAACGGTGATGTTCAGATGCAGTGATAATATGTAAAGGGGATAAAAGAGAAGTATGGGAAAACACCCGGCATTCTTTTATGGACTCTGTATGCACACACACACACACACACACACACATAGGCCTTTGTACCCCCACACACACATATGTGTATAGGCGGTATCCACCAGACAAAAATACCATACACTAAAAATTAAATAAAAAACCATTTATATATTGAGGAAGGTATATGTAAACCAAATGATCCCAGTGTTACAATATGCGTTTATCAATTGCGTACAGTTATTTCCTAGATAGTCCTGGGGATGCATAGGAGAGCACGGTGCATGAAGGTGATGAGAGTTGAGGAAGAATTTGTCATAATAGATGGAAATCAGATGACAAAGGTAGAACATGTCAGGAAAACAGAATTGGAATGACAGAATTGAGATAGGGTGGTCACTGTGAGATGGGGGTCAGGTAGGAAAAGCTAATTGGGAGCTGCATAGGAAAGATCATTTCAGAACAATCTGCACTGGTGCTAACTGTGTCCTGCTGGGCCTATAATTCCTCTTTATATTTTTATAAAACATTGTTTTAAAATAGCTATAAGTAAATGCTACTTTCTTACTTTAAAATTTTTATCCTGTTAAGTGACAGACAGAAACTAAAATTAGACATAGATGCAGAAGACTTTTAACTAAAAGTATTAATAAATCACAACTGGTTTATATTTAAAGGAACTTGATGATCTTCAAAATTCATGATGAAATAAAACCAGTTTTCTCAACAGATTCCTTACATACATTCCATCTGTAAACTGTCAACATGAAATTGTCTGTAAGCTTTGGAAAGAAAGAAGTTGCTAGGCAGTTGCTGAGAAATATCATAGAGGCTGATAATTAACTTCACCATTGCAATCAGTTTTCAATCAAACAGATTATGTGTCTAAAAATTCAATAAGGAAATTAGAGTGCATTTTCATATTTGGCAATTCACATGGGGAAATACTTCATTCTGATGAAAGAAAGCTACAAAGCAAATGGTCCTTCCTGAGCATGGGACTTTGTCCTGAGGACCAGGGAAAAGGAGAGTGCGTTAGAGCAGGTAGCTAGTGAAAACCAACTGGTTGAAAAGCAGAAACCAATCCAGGCAACGAGCACTTACTCACATTTGAACCATGCATGGTATAGAACACAATTGCTCAAACTGTGTGGAGATGGATGAGCCATGATTTAGTTTGTATTTCTAAGCTATCATGTCCTACAATTTCATAAGTCTAATACAAGAATTATTAGGAAACTGAAATGAAAACAAAATATTAGTCCAAATGGCTATGATAGGAATGAAATGAGTATTTCTTTTTCCCTTGAACAATTCCTGTTTTATTTATTAATTGTAATTTGTACTTTATTCTTGATCATTTCATACATGTATACAATGCAATATGAGCCTAGCCAACCCCCGTCTTTCTCCTCCAACTATCCCATTTCTCTCTTTATCCTCAACATGTCCCTTTCTCAACTTCATGTAAATTTTTTAACCCATTAGTTAATGACACTCATGTGTACAGATGTGTAGGACTGTCCACTGAAGAATGACAAAAACCTACCAGAGGACACACCCTCAAACAAAGATGAGTTTTCTTTCCTCCCCCCGCAGTTCTTAATGGCCAATAGCTCTTCAATGGTGACTAGGACCTGGAGAGCACTTCCTCCATTTATGCAAACATTTTGACTGACTCAACCCTGTGCAGGCTTGTGCAGGCAACCACAACTGCCGTGATCTCCTGAGTGTGACAGCACTTCACAGCTCTCCTCCCAAGTCTCTAGTGCTTACAAGGGCTTTCTGTCTCCACTTTTGGGGTGTTCCCTGAGTCATGGCTAGGGTCAGGGGAAGGGTTTTAATCAAGATTTAGGGCTGAGCACTGTGTCTGTTATTCTCAGCACTTTGACTAATTATGCTTCTTTAGTTTGACTACTGCCCACTGCAAAATGAAGCAGTCCAGGTCTATCGATACAAATAGAAATATTTAGAAGGCCATTTAACAGCATGACCACAGAACAAAATAACAATAACAGGTTCTACCTTAGGGCCTATGACCTCCTTAACAAAGGGATTTTGGCCATATTTACAATACCAGATATGTCTCAAATCCAATAAGAAAGTCAATGCCTAACAGATATGCTAGTATTGTCCCAGTGAGCACGTCTTGCCTGAAAGGTCAGTATACAGTATATAGGGTCCAGTACAGTAAGATCACTGATGTGTTTTCTCCCCCAGCAGCCTGCATAGCACTGGCCAGCCCTATGAAATCTAGTCAGCAGAGAGGAAGATTCCCAGTCAGTGTGAGATTGATTTCTCTCTGTTGATATGCTAGCCAGTGAGCATGTCTTGCCTGAAAGGTCAGTATACAGTATATTGGGTCCAGTACAGTAAGACCACTGATGTGTTTTCTCCCCCAGCAGCCTGCATAGCACTGGCCAGCCCTATGAAATCTAGTCAGCAGAGAGGAAGATTCCCAGTCAGTGTGAGATTGATTTCTCTCTGTTCCCTAGCCAAACTATGTGGTTTCTTCAGCAATAGGGTTTTCCTATTTAGTTATGGTGGGTAACCAAGTGCAAGGCAATAACCTGTGTTGTTTTGAAGACCTCTGGGACCTTCCTGACCAACAACTTGTAGGGAGATGTCCCAAACATTGTACTGCCATTTTTATTTTATAGCCCATATCTTCTGAGAGTGGCAATATCCACTGCGTTAGTTACTTTTCTGTTGCTGTTATAGAAACACTGAAAAAAGCAACCTATAAAGGAAGAGTTTATTTAAGCTTATGGTTCCAAAAGGGCAAGAGTCCATCATGGTGGGAAGGCTCGGAGGCAGAGGTGGCTGGAGTAGGAGCAGAAGCTATGCTCTCACATCTTCAAGCAGGTACAGGACACAAGACAGGGACTTGAGATCTGGCAAAGCTTAAGCATTCTCTAAGCCCACCCCCAGTGATGTGCTTCCTCCAACATGGCCACATCTTCTAAAACGTCCCAAAACAGCACCACCAAGCGGGGACAAAATGTCCAAATACTTGGAGCCTATGGGGGACATTCTCATGCAAATGTTCACACCCTCTCAGGCTGGGTAATTCTGCCTAAACTCTTCTAAGTTGTATTTTCTAATTAACCTACTAGCTAGTGGTTTCTCACAACAATTTTTCTGAGATAAATACTTCTAAATATTTCCTTTCTTGGTTCTGAGAATTGTACAAGGGCCTCTTACACACTAGGCCCATTACTTTACCACTAAACTACATCACCAGCTGCAAACATCTATTCTTGGTTTTTATATTATCTCATTATGAAACTAAGATGAATCAGAAGCTTTGCATTACCACACCCTGAGTAGTGCTACTATCAGAATATACAGCAGAGAGTTGGCTAATATACTGTCTCCTAAATAAATTGAGAAGGTCGTGAGCTGTGCCCTTAACCATGAAGTGGGAGAGACATGGATATAAATAAATAAGTGCTACAGAGTCCATTTTTCTAGAATGATTCTGATATAGGCTGTTATCTTTTTACTGCTTAAACAATTTAGAACAAACCAGTCACTAGATGATTGCTAAGGACTATTGAGATTTTGCTTTGCTCAGCGGGGAACATTGCTTCAGGGGCAGAGAGACTGTATCAGCAACAGAGTAATGACTCTGGGACTTGTGCCTTCCTTCACAACAAGCTGTTTATTACAAAATTCAGAGGGTTTTTATACATTCCAAGGAACTGGCAGTCACATAGGGCATGGCAGTTACATACAAAGATTTAGGGCACAAAGAAACAGGACATATAGCCTTTTAGTTGGCACCAGCAGGATGTTTAAACTTTTACTCAAGGTTACCAATGCCTATCTAGTAATTTATTGCCCATAATGTTTTCTTTCTTAGGGTTAAAAGCATGGTAAACTTTTAGCTTTTGGCTCAGGAGTAAACCTTTAACCTGGCCTAATTTCTTAGCTAATGATAGGTGAGTTATTTGTTCAGGACAGGGAGGTGGGCTGAGGGCTGCTGACCAAGATGCTTTCCCTCAGAGCAAGAAGCCTAAGTTTGACCTGGTGAGTTTTCTCCAGCTAACCCTGTATTTTATGCAAGACAGGGATATCAGAGCTGCTGTTTCCAGTGCCCCTCCATTTAGCAAGGAACGTAGCCTGGGCTTGAGAAAGTTTTAGGCTCATCTCACTCTAGGGCATGCCATCCTGGTTTCCTACAAAGGACAATCACAAACGGCAACATTTCAAACAAAGAGATTGTGTAGCCATAATAATTCAATAAGGAAATGAAGGTGAGTTTTCATGTAAAGCATATAGTTGAAAAAAGTGTTGATGCCAACAAGGGAAAGTACTAAAGTCCTGCTGGTACGACAAACAGTGATCACAGAACGGAGTACGTAGAAGTTTTCAGGAAGACCTGAATCCAGCAAAGTTTCTGGCCAATGAGGAGGGCATTGAAAACAAGTTTGGAAACTGGAGAGACCTCATATACCTCTGAGAAGTGCATTAGGGCTAGCAGGTGGCTGGAGAAGACATGATAAGTAGAGGAATCATGGGAGGCCATGCGAGTGAGAGTGAGCATCACTCAGTCAGGAGTGGTGAAAGCCGATCTGCTAGTCAAATAAGCACCTGGAGCTGGTGGAGGTGAGGCACTCAAGGAGGGAATTGATGTGGGATCTTTCCTGAATTCTAAAACCATCCCTCTACCCATAGATTCTGATTCTAAAACGCCTTGGAAATCAAACTTGGGAAACCCAGCTAAGGGCCAGAAAGAATTTGAAATTACATTTAATCTGAGTCTCCCCCTCTGGACACTGACATTATGATGTGTGGTGTTTGGAAATGTGCACACACCTGAGACTTTGAGACCAGAATTAGTATCTACGAAAGTTCTCTTTATTTTTCTACTTTGCTCATTCTTTTTTTGTTTGTTTGTTTGTTTCAAGATAACTTTCTCACCTTCAAATATTATTGAGAACTCCTAGGAGCTTTTGTTGATATGATTTATACCTATCAAATTATTTATTGATTCATTTAAATAAAAATGAATTCACTACATATTAACAAAAGTTATATGAAATATAAAACAGAATATTTAATGTCAATAGCATTTTCTGTAAAATGAACCTTTAAAACCAGGTATCCATAAAGCATCACATTTGTAGAGGAAAAGGAACAAAAAACATTCTCAGAAAAGGAATCTAGCAAAAATCTATTGAAAAGCCAGACATGGTGGCTCACATGTGCAATTACAGCACTCAGGAGGCTGAGACAGGAGGATAGCTGTGAGTTTGAGCCCATAATGGGCTTTGTGGTAAATTCTAGGCTTAAACTATAGAGTAAGACTCTGTCTCAATTCCCTATCACCCCCATGAAAAATACTGACCTAAAACTATGTTACCCAAGTGAATGATTATTTATTCATATTTGTATCTCTATTGCTTAGCAAAGAAAAACTACTTAAGCTAAAATGTAATATTAATGAGGACTTTTAAGGAGTACTAATATCAATTTATACAAATTAGCCACTGAAATAGGTTGTTCTCTTGAAGTATACAAAGAAAATTAAATGATACACATTATATACTATACATACATATATACATACATATATGCATACATATGTATATCTAGAAAAACAAGGTTTATTTTATCAGCTCTTGATGTAATTATGGATAATTTTATACCATACCCAAACTTGACATTATGATAGTTCAAACTGTGGTTGACCTGTTTTATGCTTTAACATTACAAATTCATTGTTCTATCTTGTACTTTGAAAATATTATTTGTTCATGTGTGGTTTTGTAACATCCTAAATTTAGACAATATTAGTATATGCAGGTTTCCAAGTATTGACACATTTTGTTATATAACAAAAGAAAAGTTCTCATCAGTTAAGTCTTCAAAGTACTAGGAAGCTGTTAGACTTATGGAAGAATACTTGTTTTTTAAGAAATTCTAATTTGGAGGTTTAGAGAGGTGACTCAGCACTTAAGAGCACTGACTGTTTTTGCAGAGAACCTGGTTTCAATTCCCAGGATCCACATGGTCGCTAACAACTGTCCATAACTCCAGGTTCAGGGGAATTCGACCCATTCTCCTGACCTTTGCTGGCACTGCACGACATGGGTGCTCTTACACACATGCGGGCAATATACTCATACACATAAAATGAAAATAATAAAATGCTTTTTTAATTCTAATTTTTTATGAGATTTTGAATTTTCTCAACATCAAAGCAAGCACCTAATGACATCTATACTAGTAGATGTTTACCCCCGCTTCATCTATTTTTATGAAAATTTATACTAAGTGCCCTAGTCTGAATAATCATATTTTATCTGTCCATCATTTTTTCAGTGAAAACCTTGATCTGTAAAAAAACAAAACAAAGTGGAAACAAAACACCACCAACAAGAAATAGATGGTTGGTTTACCATGTAACTCAATCTCACAATTCTTTCCTAAAAGACAGCATGTGTTTTCCTTACCTGTTCAACTTCAAACAATGTAGAAAGGCTTGTACTTAAAAGATTTGAGACTTAATATGCTTAATCATTGTTGCTGCTTTATTAAAGTCAAAATGACTTTCTAAATTACTTTGCATGAATGTGGTGGTTAAGAAAATGGTACGTTGACACACCACGGCCTTGACTTGTGCTTAGACAGTATCTGGTCTACCACTTTGGTACTGTCTTTGAAAAAAAGTCTGTTGTGATAAGCATTAATAAATTACCTTGGTATCTTATTACTATGAAAATAGTCTTGAGTCTGAAGATCCCTAGAAGGGGTCTTCAGACCCGAGGGTCCACAAATCATAAAAAACACTGCCTGATTTCTTTAAATATTTTCTCAACTATTGCTTAACATGTCTGTACAAACCTGTCTCAAGAACATGTGTCATCACTTACTCATGCTTGGATTATTAGATGTTGAGGTTGCAGCTAATATTTTTTCATACTGAGATGAACCACTTTCTACATAAATCATCTTCCCCTCTAATTATTGTCTAAAAATTGCTCTCTAATAACTTTACCATGTCAGGAAATATTTTTGCAATGTTCTCTCAGATCCATTTCCACAGGGAGTCCCTTGCCTTCATCTGGTTTAAGTTAGGTGGCTGTGAATTTGCTAACATTGCACTCGCGAAGTGCAGTGAAGGCCAGAGTCCCCCTGGCAGTCCAGGTTTTCCTCAAGGTTCAGTTACAGGAACTAAGGTCAGCTTCATTCTTACTAAGTCTGTCCATATCCATGGGTATGTACCCATGCTGGTGCTCCACCATGGCAGACATGGTTCTGTGATCAACATATTTATGCTTTGCCTGAAAAAAGTAAAAGAAAAATATAGCAGCTGTATAGTGAGTTTAGCAAAATTTGGTGTCTGCATTCTTTGCATCTGTGACCTTCGGTGATGAATTCTCTCCTCCCCATTTTGTGGCATCTCTAGTTGAGTATGAAAACCAAATTCATTCTGAACTTTTCCTCCCAAATATTTTTTCCATAAGAACTTGGAAATGAAAACTTTAGCTCCTTGATAATAACCCCTAATTTATCCTTGTGTTTTCAAATTGGCCTGTTTCCATCCCTTCTCTCTTATGGGTTCTTTTGCTTTGATTTCCTCCCTTCATTTATTCTCTTCTTTCTCTCTCTCTCTCTCTCTCTCTCTCTCTCTCTCTCCTATTTTTCCTTCCTTCTTTAATATGGATTGCATCTTTAAAAAATAAAATGGGGGCTGGGTGTGGTGGCGCACGCCTTTAATCCCAGCACTCGGGAGGCAGAAGCAGGCGGATCTCTGAGTTCAAGGCCAGCCTGGTCTACATAGTGAGTTCCAGGTCAGCTGGGGCTACAGGGAGACCCTGTCTCAAAAACACCAAATTAATTAATTAATTAGATTAGATTAGATTAAATAAGTAAAAAAATAAAACTATGAGACTGGCGAGATGGCTCAAAGGTTAAGAGCACTGGCTACTCTTGTGGAGGACTCAGGTTCAGTTCCCAGCACCCACATAGCAGCTAAAAATCATCTGTAACTCCAGTTCCAGGGGCTCCAACACCCTCTTCTGGCCTCTGCACTAGGTACAGGTACCTTCATGCAGGCAAGGCACTCAAACACATAAATAAACATCAGTTGATCCATAAAACCAACACCTTGCCAGACAGTTACACATTCCTTCCATTTCCTTCTAATCCTACCTCTTTTTCCCTTTATTAGAACTCAGCTTACAGGATATTATATAGAGTCTACAATCAATGAGAAAAGGTTATTTTAACGCATTTTTTGTGTTTCTTTCAATATCTTAGAATATGGCAACTTTATTCCAACAAACTTTGTGTTTTACTTTTAATGCTTTTTTATCTTTGTGTGTGTGTGCACTTTCTGTGTGTGAGTGCAGGCGCACATGTGCCAAGGCCTGAACGTAGAGGTCAGGGGATAACGCTGGGTGTTGGCTCCTACAACTCACCTTACTTAAGACAGGGTCTCTTGTTCAGCAATGCATATACCAGGCTTGCTGCCCCAGTGGCTTCTGGGTACTCGTCTCTGCCTCCTAGCTCCCTGTAGGAGGGCTGGGATTACAGAGCTGTACTACTGCGTCCACGTCCATGTGAGTTTTGGGGATCTGAGTTTAGGCCCTCACTTACATGGCAAGCACAAGCATTTTAGCGACTGAGACATCTCCTCAGCTCCTTATGTTGTCTTTTTAAAAAATCATAAGCATGAACAGATAAAAATTCCTCCCCAATAAAATTCTCTCTATCCCTACTGGGCTTCCAGATCTTCAGAGAACCTCTCCTGCTCCCTCGTCAGCCCCGTTTCCTGCATAGCTTTGTACTAAAAAACCTTTTGGCATAGTTTCAGCATAGCATTTTGAAAGACAGTAAATCACTGAGGGACACCCTCTGCTGCCGTCTTAAAATAAAGTTCTGAACTTGTTACTTATTTATGATACATGACAGGAGCAGACTTCACACAGTAAATGCTAGGTGTGATTCTGAGTACCTGGATGGTTGCCCTTTGAAAGTGTGACTGTGTAATTTACTGCCCTGCTTACATTTGAATTCCGGCATCTCAGTGTCCTGGTTCTAACCTGCCATGAACAAACATGTAGTCTCTGGAGGTGCCTGCCTATTTTGTGCCCTCTGGTTCATTTTGTTTTCCTGTTCTGATGCTTTTCTCACACTTTCTAAATATTTCTTATGTGTTCTTTCATCCTGCTTGCTTTTGCACAATGCCATCAATGTGGATTACAAAAAGGACAAAATAGTCCAAAATTTAAAATAGCTGATAATTTCCCTTAAAAATCAGTCTGTCCAGAAAAACTAAAAGGTGAGCTGCAAATCATCAGGGATAAGTTGTAAAATAAAACTTGTCTAAGGTTTTGAGACAAGAAACGTGGCCCAGGTGGATTATTAGACACCAAGAGATGCTTAGCAAACAGTGTAGCGATCTCCTACTGTTTGAAATGAACAAACAGGCAAAATAAAATTTCTATTCCCTGGGTTATAAAACTGGATGGTAAAGAAAAAGCCATCGCTCGTTGACTTTTTAGAATGAGACAGGAGAAGTTATTAATAGGACCCTGCTTTAAAAACAAATATTTCTGAAAGATCTCTTATTGGCAGAGAAAACATGTTCAATGGAC
>NW_008357047.1:1113126-1114562 GCF_000622305.1 Nannospalax galili
GTTGTTGGTCAAGGTGGACCAAGGGCCCCCAATACCAACTTGGGGAGGAAAGGGTCTATTTGGCTTATGTCTCCCAGGTCACAGTTCATCAGGGAGCCCAAGGTAGAAACTCAGGGCAGGAAACTGGAGGCAGGAGCTGGAGCACAGGCCATGGAGGAACACTGCTTACTGGCTTGCTCCCCTGGTCCATGCTCAGCCTGCTTTATTATACAACACAGGCCACCTGCCCAGGGCCCCACCCACAGTGGGCTTGGCCCTCCCACATCACTCAGTAATCAAGTAGATGCCCCACAGGCATGGCCACAATCCAGACTAAAGGAGGAAATTCCCCAGTTGAGGCTCCCTCTACCCAGGTGTGTCAAGTTGACAACTAAAGCTATCCAGCACAACTTCCAGAATATGAAAATAAGACCCTATTGCAGAAGACATCATACACCTTGGTTAAAGGAATTAGATATAAATACCAGCAGTAATTATAGAAGAAGAGGCCATGAATGAGATACCGGGTGTGGGAATAGGGAAGCAGGAAGAGATGGAGACTGTAGAAGTAATGCAAACACAGTGCATTCATGTATGAAATGCTCAAATAAATAAGAAAATTAACTCATACATGATAAAGCAGATGGAAATTGTACACATATAATTTTAAAAGTTCATATATATGTATATTTTTATATATTTTGTGATTGTTACACAAAAAGTGAGAATAAATACATTTGGTTATTAAAAATAAATAAAAGCATTGTATAACTGTATTAATTCAACTGTGAACCTAGAAACTTATAGCCACTTGTGAAAGAGATGTACTCTTGCTCTGGAGTGTGTTACTGAATATGTTAAAGCTGTAATGAAATGCTTCCTCTAATCATGTAGTTATTAAATTAAAAAATTTTACTTCATGTTAAGTAATAGAGGTGATAAACATTATCAGTGAAATGTACCTGATGACTTTATGTCCATACTCAGGTACTAAGGATCCGAGTGTAACTGACTGTGACTAGTAATAATCAGATACACAGAGATTAAAGACACATGTGCAAACATGTAAGTGTTAGTAGCATTAAAAATGTAGGAAACACCGGGCATGGTGGTGCACACCTTTAATCCCAGCACTTGGGAGGCAGAGGCAGGCAGATCTCTGTGAGTTCAAGGCCAGCCTGATCTACATAGTGAGTTCCAGGATGGCTGGGACTACAGGGAGACCCTGCTTCAAAAAGGTTAAAACCTCATTTAATTTTATGTCTTACAGGGTTTATACTGAGTTCAATATTGTATGACTGTATTAATTCAACTGAGAACCTAAAAATTTACAGCCACCTTTGAAAGAGATGCATCCTTGGTTATTAAAAATAAATAAAAGCATTGTATAACTCTATTAATTCAACTGTGAACCTAGAAACTTACAGCCACTTGTGAACTGAACTTATAATTTAGTT
>NW_008357047.1:1114720-1121743 GCF_000622305.1 Nannospalax galili
CTTACAGGGCTTATACTGAGTTCAATATTGTATAACTGTATTAATTCAACTGTGAACCTAGAAACTTGCAGCCACTTGTGAAAGAGATATACTCTTGCTCTGGAGTGTGTTACTGAATATGTAAAAGCTGTACATGAAATGCTTTTTCTAATCACATGGTTATTAAATTTTTAATTTTTTTAAAAATAAAAGAATAAATGATAAATAAATAAAAGCAATCAAAAAGGAACCAAGACTATTAAAAGAAAAAAATAGACATGAAACGGCTGGGGGAAAATAGCTTGGTGGGCCAAGTACTTGCTGTGCAAGCATGAGGACATGAGTTCAGATCCTCCACACATGTAAAAGTCAGGCTTGGGAGCACACACCTGCGATCCCAGTGCCTAGGGGGTAGGCATAGACAACCCTGGGTGTGGGGCTGAACAGCCAACCTAGACAAAACAGCCAGCTCCAGGTTCAGTGAGAGGAAGTCTCATAAAGTAGTGTGGAAAGAGACAGCAGAAGACACCTGATGTTGATCTCGGGTCTCCACATGTATGTACAAGGGAAAGAGCACACACACACACACACACACACACACACACACACACACACACTAGATTAAGTATTATACTAAAAAGAAAATGGTTTTATTCGGATTTTACATTGTATTTTTCTTTGCATCTCAAAGATTAGCATAGTCAGGATGACTTCCTCATTCTTCTGTTCTTTTTGTTTTTTGAGACAGAATCTCACTCTGTAGCCTAGGCTGGCCTGACATTCATCATGTAGCCCAGGCTGCTCTCAAACTTTGATGAAGTATTCCCACTGCCTCAGCCTCCCAACTGCTGGATATAGGCATGAGACAGCATGCTGTGCACTGGAGTTCAAAATGACAGATGTGGACATGAGAGTAGAAGACTGAAATGTCCTTCCCTGCCTCTCCTCCACCTTCACCATTAATCACATCAAACCAAATATAATGCAATACTCACAATGCCCTTCATCGCTGAATTCTAGTCCCATTCTATGATTACAGTTCTTAGTTTAGATGCATTCTTTTTCAAGTATCACATTTACTTTAATGGATTAAAAATTATCTTTCCAAAATATGAAATACCTGATAACCTATAAATTCTCTTGGAAATACTGACATGATATATGGATGTCCCTTAATCTTTGTCTGCCAAAATATGTATGAAGGACAGATACATTCATTTTTCCCAAATAGGGTAAAATGAGTCATCAGTGACATTAATTTTTTCCCCAGTCTATGGCTTTTTTTAGTTTCCATGCAATAGAAAGAGATAGAAAGGCCACAGTGTTGCTACACTACTGGGCTTCTCTTCAGAAAGGTCCCCAAATTGCTGAGATGCCATTTAGCCAGTGCTGAAAAACTGGAAAGAGATATGGCACTAGAGTCAGCTCCTGGCCTCCTTAAATCCTTGGAGCTCAGTGAACAAGACTCTAAATACAAATGTAGCTGTTTTACAACAATAGCAAAAAGTATGTTATTTTTCCTCTGTAAGGTTGATGAAGTGTAGATAGGACATAGGTAATTTTTTGCATGTGTGGTGCATGAGATTAAAGCCAAGGTGTCTACACACATTGGGCAAGCGCTCTACCTCTGAGCTACATTGCCAGTCCTTGTGAAGTTCTGCTGAGCGTAAGGAAGGAAGGAGGAACAAAGTGGATGGTGAGTGAGGTTGGTTCCATCATTAAGTCTTACTCATGTCTCCCAGCACCTGATGCACTACCAGGGATATAGTAGGAGTAAACCAATCTTTTATAGAGACAGTAACTTAAAAACTACCTATAGTCTTTAAAATATTTGTCTTCCTAAGAACTAATAAGAGGAGAATCTCAATGTTTTTATTGCTTTGTACGAAATATTTTGATCATATTTAGATTCCTCTCCCCTATCTGCACCCTGTTGTACACCCCACAAAATTTCCTGTACTCTAATAGATGGTAGAGATAAAAGATAGATGATAGTTAGATAGATAGATGACAGATAGATGATTAATAGATAGATGAACAATACATGATAATGATAGAGAGATAGATGATAGATGAGGATAGATGATAGATAGATAGATAGATAGATAGATAGATAGATAGATAGGATAGAATAGAGAGATAGAGAGATGATAGATGATTGATAGATAGGAAGATAGATGATAGATAGATAGATAGATAGATAGATGATAGATAGGTAGATAGATAGATGACTGATATAGATAGATAGATAGATAGATAGATAGATAGATGATAGATAGATGATAATAGATGATAGATAAAGACTATAGGGTCAAGTTTGTGTCCCCAATAGCCTTTTGGTTTGTGTTTATCCACTGTAACCTGGTCAACCTACCAAGAGTTTCACTCTTAAATGAGACTAACTCTCCCTCTCCCAGCAGCCCTTGGTGGCCAATAGCTCCTCAGGTAGGATTAGGGTTTCTTATCCACTTCCATGTGTCTACACTTGGATTTTGCGTGACTTGAGCTTATGTGGGTCCTATATATGCCATCACCATTGCTGTGAGTTCATATGAGAAACTTCCTAGCTATCCAGAAAACTCTATTTCCTTGTGATTCATGTCTTCTGGCTCTTATTATTTATATTTATTTATTTATTTATTTATTTATTTATTTATTTTGGTCTTTTGGAGACAGGGTCTACCTGTAGCCCCAGCTGTCCTGGAACTCACATGTAGACCAGGTTGGCCTTGAACTCACAGAAATCCACCTGCCTCTGAGTGCTGGGATTAGAGGCGTGCACCACCACACCCAGCTATATATATTACAAAGGTCCCTGCTCACTTTAAATTAACATATCTATTTTTAAAATGTCGTACTGATGCTGGAAAGATGGTTCAGTCATTAAGAGCACTTGCTGTTCTTTCTGAAGGTCAGGGTTCTGTTCCCAAAAGCATGTCAGGTGGCTAACGACTGCCTGTAACTCCAGCTCCAGAAAATGCAGCACCATTTTCTGAACTCCACAGGCACCTGCACACATACTCATAAAACTTGTACCTGCTTGAATGCAAAGGTCAAGCTCTGGAGACAGGAGAAAATGCAGGAAGTTTAAATAAAGACGTAAGTGACAAAATGGGGAAAGAATAAGGAGACTCAGCTGCTGTAGAGTGTCAATGTACAGTAAGTAGGCATTGTATCAGGAAGCCCAGTGCATCCGAGGGAGTCTAGCATCGCCAAAAAGAAACTTCCTCTATAGAGAAACCCTGGTGGAAGAAACCATGAGATGATCAACCCTGGAAGCTCAGAACCTAATGCTGAACTTGATATGTACTATATGAACTCCAACTGCTGGATGCATCTCGATACATTAAAAAAGAAAGATGAAAAATAGCATAAACAACATCCTGTCTTTCCAGATTTTAAAGAGTGACCACAGCACAGTGTTACTTCCATTGCTATTACTAACAGTAGCCACATCTGGGATCTTGAGATACGTCTGCCTTCTAAGAAGCCATACGTAGAAATTAGTTCATTAGTAGAATCCAGTTCTACCACCCAAGATGCACTTGCAGTATCTTTAATGTAAAAACCATTGTGATCTTTCCTTCAGACCCTCTTGATGTCTAAGTATTCCAGTTTTATAAAATTTCTCACTGCTGGTAAGAAAGTAACTTGTTCTGTCCCTATGAAAATCAATATGGAGTTTTCTCAGAAAAATAAACATGTGACTCAGTTATATAAATCTTGGGTATACACCCAACAAACTCTAAGAGCATGCCACAAAGATACTTATACATCTATATTTATAATTTATAATAGCCAATATATGGAACCAACTCAGATGTCATTAATAAATGAATGGTATATTTGTATGATGGAATTTTTACATCATAAAAGAAAAATAAAATTGTGACATTGTCAGGAAAATGGATGAAACTGGATATCATTATGTTAGTTGAAATAATATAGAACACATTTTCTTTCACATGAGGAGCCTATTTTTAAATTCATAAAACTGGACATGGTGACATACACCTTTAGTCCCAGCTCTGGGGAGGCAGGTAGGTTCTCTGTGAGATCCAGGCCAGGCTGGTCTACATAGTGAGTTCCAGGCCAGCTGGGGTTACAGGGACTGTATCTCAAAAAGACCAAAAAATATTATATATGTGTGTATATGTGTGCATATTTATATACATGTTTGTAGGTCAAAAACAAGGGAGTACAAAATGGGAGGGGATGTCTTAACAGAGTGGACTCTGGAGAGGTTAATGAAACAATGTGATGGGGCAGCTGGAGAGGGAAGAGAGGGAACCAGCCAGATGAGGAAGGAGATACAGGAAGAGGGCAGTGGGCAAAGGAACAAATGAAAATGAAGTACAATGGCAAATTTATGGAGCTCCACGATGAATCTCCTTACATGTTAACCAAAAATTAGGATTTTAATTATTTGTATATTTTTGTTGTTTGTATATGTTGCTAAAATTCCTCCTGGGAGGCACTTAACAAAGCCCGGCTCCCTCCTCCCTTGGTCCCACAACCAAATGAGATACAAATTCTCCAAAACTACAGTTTGTTTGGAAAATCCTAGTGAATTTATCGGGCTTACTAACAGAGCAGGGGTAGTTACTTACAGAAGAGTGTGCACCCCCACCCTCCCCAGTTAAGGTTGCACTAGAAAGTCCACACCCAAGCATAGATTCTGTGAAATCCTGGCAAACATTCAAAATGGTGAGGGGCTTGTCTCATGGCGTTTTTCTGCTTCTATGTCCTTAGCCCCTCCCCCTCATGCAGCTAAGGTTGACTGATTGGGTGGGAGGGTGACCGACTCCCCCCGAGTCTTCTTTTCTTGCAGAAGGTCAACAGTCCAGTTTATAATCCTAGAGAAGCAGGTGCTACCAAGCTTGGGAAGAAGGCATGACTATAACTTGCCAGCTTAGGTTGCCAGTTGGAGGATATGTCCATGTAACACTGTGTGAGCATTTTGTCTGCGTGTAAGTACACCACTTGTATGCAGTGCCCATGGAGGCCAGAAGAGGGTGTTGGATCTCCTGGAACTGGAGATTTAACCACCACATGGGTGCTGGAACTGAACTTGAGTTCAGTTCTGCTGAACCACTGAGTCATCTCTCCAGCCCCTAAAATAATTTTTTTAATTAAAATGAATAAAAAGAAAGTGTGATTCTCCATGCTTTGAAGAGGGCAGGAAAAGCATCATATACAATCTACTTAAACATAACAGGAAAGACCATTCACCAATGATCTCAAATAACCTCTCAAATATTGCTCCCTTTAGTTTTACATTTTCTGCTTAAGTTTTGAATTCATTTTCCCCTAAGCATTTTCTAGGTCTATTTCAGAGGGAGGAAGCAGCCTGTAATCTTATCCATGTCGATGCAAAAGCAAGATTCTTGTCCCAAAGGGGATAAGAGGTAGTTTATTCTGGAGTCAAATATGAGTGACCAAGGCCCGGGAACACAGATTCAGGTCACCCCAAATTCCATGTTCCAGCGTGGCATCCATTTTATGAAGTTTTTATAGTAACAAAACAAAAGTCATAAATCAAGATACTTTTCAAATACATTGGTGGAAACTGTGAGTAGGCAGATACAGCAAAAGAGAAATCTCAGCTATAGGCTTTAGTTGCTATCTGATGGCATTCTTAGCCTTTTGATTGTTGCGACTGTCAGTGCAAAATCATAACTCTCATCTCAAAGGAGATAAGAGATAGTTTGTTCTGTAGCCAAATATAAGTGACCATGGCCCAGGAACACAGATTCAGGTTACCCCAAATTCCATGTTCCAATGTGGTAATAGTTTCATTACACATTTATAGTAACAGAACAAAGAAAAGTCATAAATCAAGACACTTATTTCAAATACATTAGTGGAAACACTAGGTAGGTAGATACAGCAAAACAGTAATCTTAGCTTAGGCCTCAGGTGCTGTCTGATGACATTCTTAGCCTTTTGATGGGTGTGGAATGTTTCTTCTGTTCACTTAAAAACATTTTGTTAGTCCCAAGAATGTTAATTCAGAAACAGAGGTGGGAAAGGTGTGGATATTTATGGTGCTAAAGATGTCCCTGGATAATTTATGAATAGGCTTGGATCTGCAACATTTCAAACTTTCCATAGTCACTGAAGTTTTAATCAGTTGGTCAGCCTTGCAGGAAGTTCAGTTCAAGATGCAGGTGTTCTTTCTGGGAACTTTTCTTTCACAGTTCTCCCTGTAGGCCAAGCATCACATTTTGTGCATGCAGGGACACATATTATTTATTGACAGGTCATCTTAGGAAGGCTAATTTCTAGAATCTGATGTAGATGAGATTCTGGATCATACAGAACCATTAGCCATAACGATCTGGATCGATCATGTTTGTTTTCTCTTTTCCTCTGTATGTGACATAACATTTGCATGTGACATATAATAGGATGATTATAATTAAAATAATCAAGAGGATTGCTTGGCCTACTGGAGTAAATATAACAGATTAAGGTAAAAAATTTAAAATTAAAATGAGATTGATTATGTTTCCCTGTACTCTATGAACTATTTTATTTTCATTTGGAATATTTAAGCAAATTTATGGTTTTCTAATGTTTTCTTTTTTCTTTGGATCAGTTAGACTTCATAGCTATAAGCTCATGGAGTGGCTAGCTCTAACTCTAGTAGTTCTTATCTGTGGATAATGACTTCATCTGTTTTATTATATTGATATTGTACCAGATTTAGTTTGACAAACAAGAAATTAAACATATTATAGAAGAAATTAAACAACAATACAGTGTTCTTTAAACTTTCTTCTAACAAGAATGTCTTCATTTACATATCAAATATTAATAAAATTAGACACCTTGCAGGCATAATCAACTACTTATTTTTATTTTGATGATTAGAAATGGAAATGGGGCTCTAGAAGGAATCATTCAAGTAATGTTCCTTTCCTTAGTAAAATATAGATAACTTAATTATTATTTTTATCCCAGGTAATTGTATTACGTGGAACACTTTGGATGCTCATTTAATCAAGGATCATCAGTACTTCAACTATAAAATATCATAAA
>NW_008357047.1:1121907-1126214 GCF_000622305.1 Nannospalax galili
AATACATATTTTACAAAGAGTGAAAACACTTGAATCTTTTAAATATAAAAACTAGTTGAGTAAGGTAGGGGTTCTGAGTAAGCAAATATTCATAACAAAATAAACACAATTAATTCAAGGAAATAATATAATTTATAGCAATTGAAACCAAAATTAGTGTTATTTTATCATTTAGGAATATACTAAGTGAAATATTAGATATCAGAAACCATTAAAAATAGTTAAGTGGGCTGGAGAGATGGCTCAGCAGTTAAGAGCACTGACCGCTCTTGCAGAGGATCTGGGTTAGAATCCCACCACTCACATGGTGGCTAACAACCATCCATAACTCCAGTTCCAGGGGATCTGATGCCCTCTTTTGACCTCTGTGGGCATTGCATGACATGGACGCACTTACACACATGCAGACAATATAGTCATACACATAAAAATAAATAAAAAATTTTTTAAATAGCTAAGTATAAAAGAGTTTAAAGAACAAAAATGAGAGACATGTTGAGTTACTTGGGGATACTTGATTGTCAGTTAGTTGAAGATGAGTCCCATCCAGCGTCTCTGAAGTCCACGTGGATGAGTTATCAGATGAGGTTGGCACATGAGACTCTTAAAGTTCCTTGAATTTTTGTAGGACAGGAATAGGCTAGAAATACCTGGATACAGTCTTTTACGTCCAGTAAAATGGAATGCTTGATGTGATGTTTCTTTTTTTAGTTGATGGAAACCTGGTTTTCTTTATCCTACAGGGAAGACTCTACAATTAATTCTGAATTTTTAGTAATTATATATAAAAGTGCTTGTTTGTCTAAGCAACTGAACACTTAAGAAAACTTCTTTGTTGTAACTAATACTAAAGCATTAATTTAAACTCAGGGAATTGAATTTTGACCTTAAAATTTTAATAATCTTTATACTATAATCAACTTAATTATAATCCTATATATTTTAATTTTCTTATTCTTTCTACAATATACTAATTAAATTTTTTAACATTATTTCTATCCATTTCCATGTTGGAACCATCTTTATTTTGCCAAACAAATCCAAGAGTAGTTTTTTCTTCCTTCTTTTGCCAAACAAACAAAAATGAAAATATATATCTCATATCAATAATCTTTTGAACTCTATTTTCTTTACATTGATTGCATATATATAATATGAAATGTTTCCTTAATTTATACATATATATATAATTTTAGAAAACATTTTAATAAAATAATTTTAAATGAAGATTCTGGAGGCTATATCCAAAATATAGAAAACATATATATGGCTTCTTAACTATCTAACAGTAATAAAGACAGGGAAAACATATTAATAGTCTTATTTTCTTCTTAATCAATTTAAACAAGTTGTTTATTAAAGATATAAGTCATTGTAACAGGCAGTTTGAAATTATCTTTGTTAAAAGCATTCACTATCCATTAGGGTTTGAGGCATCCAGAAGATAAAATTTTGGCATTTTTGACTTTACTTATTGTTTTCTTGTCACCTGTTGACAACCATAGCAATTATATTCATCATTTAACAGGCATTTAACAAAATGTTTTTAATTTAAAGCACAGAGACGAACAATTATCTCAAATATATTATTATAATGTAACACATTAAGATTAGCTATAAGCTTTAAGAAGTCTTAAAATTTAAGATGTCTTTGTAAGCCTTGAATCAGTTATTTTTAAAAAAACAATTTTATTTTTAAGTTTGCAACTGTTCTTACATAGGTTTGGCAAACATATGCACCTGTCAAATCTGTTGGTTAGCTTTAAGGAGGCAGTAGTGATCAAAAAATGTCCTAAATGGCTTATATTTATAAATACATAACATACATACAAAGTACATATAAAATCAGAGATAAGTGATCTTTCTTAATCCTTGGTATAATAAGTTTAGCATACTAGGAGAGCATGTTATAGAACCAGAATTCAGAATCAAGGAGATAACATCTTGACCAAACTGTATAATTTAGTATATCTTGTCTTAAAAAGATTCTTTAAATATTTAAACTTAAAAACTCATGTTAAGTTCTAGACTGAAAAGATCTAGGACCATTAGCCACTTTTATTTGTTTTGTCAAAGTTGTCACATTGATTTAATACTTTCAATTGTCATACTGGACATACGGCTAACTTATAAGATTTTTGTTTATCAACCAAGATTTTGTAATTAATTACTTTTCACTGAGAATATGCCTCCTGTAATTTTCATTAAAAACCTTACATTAAATAGTTTTATATTGACTATTACACAATTTAAATAAAAACATTTAATATTCATTTATTTATTTTGAACTGGCTTTGGAAGGAAATCCTCATCAAAATCTATGTATAATGTTAATTTTTAGAGCTTACTGAAATATTCATCGTATGATTTTAATGAATTTCGTTTTGTATAAACAGCATTTAAAGGTTTTATGAAACACTTAATAGACCCAAAGATATTATTTAATAGGTTCTTAGAGGTTTAAAGTACTCAAGTTTATAAGGCAGTAAGTATTATCGGGTCTTTTACTACATTAGCAAAATACATTCATAAACCTGCACATGTTCACTTTACTCTTGCATTCCAAAAATAAAAATAAAAATTCTCATACACAATAAAAATAATGAGAAAGGAAAAACTGAAGTAGCCACAGTTAAAAAAAATTGTCTTGACACAACACAGGAAAATAATTATCATAGACACGCATAACACAATCACATGAAATCTAGGTGCACTGAAGAGTAAGAGAAGGCAGAAAAAGGTTATATCTCTAACTCTTTAAGATGTATAAAAGGCTTAGTGGCCTAAAGGAAAGGGTGCAGCTTTCCATGTAGACTTAAGGTAATATCTCTTTCCCTTTTTGAAAAACTAAATAACTGAATGGTGTTATAAATAAAACCCCAAATCTAAGAACTCTATCAATACCTCACAAATTACACATGGCAAGGCAGATTTTAGTGTTGCATAAGGAGTTTTAAAGAATCTGTTTCAGAGGACGGAAAGATGATTCAGCAGTTAAGAACACTGGTTGCTCTTGCCAAAGACCCAGGTTCGATTCCCAGCTCTCACATGGCAGCTAACAAACATCTGTAACTCCAGTTCCAGTGGAATCCAATGCCCTCTTCTGACCTCTGGGGGCTTTGCATGACATGGGTGCACTTATGTGCATACAGGCAGAACACTCATACACATAAAAATAATAAATAAAGATTTTTAATTTTTTCAAAAATAATTTGCTTTAAAGAAGAAATGCTCCATTGCCCCAGGCAGATTCAGAAAGGTACCATAGCCTTTCCCAAACAAAAGTTTTAAAGGGTGTGATGACATTAAAAGATTAGAATTCCTGGTCATAAACCAAGTTCTCAGTTTTACAGGTTTTGAAAGAGAATAATATTTAATGTTTCTTACAGGGGTAGATGCCTTTACACATGAAAACATCAGAGTTCCCCTTGTCTAAGCTATTAGCTTAACATAAATCAGAGGTGACGGGATGGACAGTAAAGGGAACATTAAGACTTTAAGTTAAGAATAAATAAAGTTTAAAGGCAATCATTCCAAACATGTTGTAGTTATCTCATTTTGGCTCAGGCTGTTCTCTTGGAGGCAAGAGACTGGCTTAGGCTATCTTGGGAATCATCTCCTTTGATGTATATCAGGAAAGAGGCATGTGCTATTGTATCTGACCCAGGTACCAGAGTATGGATGAGTCTACAGGATTTTTAAGTAGGTCTCTGGCCATAGAAACAGAAGCAAAGGAAATTGAAATGCTTAGCAGGGTAGATCACACAGGCTGTAGATGAGAGAACTACACCAGTGCTTCAAGATGGATCTCACCAGGAGTGCCCAAAAACTTCAGGAATGACAGACTTAGATCGTTCTTAGGAACCTGAGGAATTCTCTTCAGTTTTAGAGACCTCTACTCAAGCCAAATCAGCATTCCTAACTTCAATAGCTGAAGGGAATTTTAAGAATGGCTAATATAATAAATACAATTTTAATGTACTTAAACATGAGCGTTAAGGACCAAAGGGTTGGTCAAGGAAAGAAAAATATGAGATCTATCCAAGTGAATAAAGTTTCCTAGAAGAAAATAGTCTTTCTTAAAACAGGCCATAATCTATTTGCTTATAGAGCTTTGTGCTAGGAGATAAAGAACAGAACCCAGGTTAGAGAAAGAAGAGATAGAATAGAATTTGTCTTCAGTTCTGATACAATCTCTAAAAATTTTTAAATTAATTTCTTAATTTTACAATTTTCCTTTACTCACATGTATAATTCTTAGAGCTCTTATTATTGTAAATTGCCAATTTTATAATTTTGTCTTCTTA
>NW_008357047.1:1126431-1135306 GCF_000622305.1 Nannospalax galili
TTATTTATTCTTTCTTTCTTTCTTTCTTTCTTTCTTTCTTTCTTTCTTTCTTTCTTTCTTTCTTTCATTCATTATTTTCTCCTGAAAAATTGTGTATTGGATCTGGTTTATGTGCTGCTTAGGGGATGGATTTTCTCAGCTTTCACACTGAGACCATCTTCTCCCACAGGGTTTCAGGGTTATCCGGCACCCAACCATGTTTACAGAAACATGAGGGGGCTCAAGACACTGGGAGATCAAGTCCTTATGCATCATCCCGAATGAGCCATTCCTTTTGACACAGAAATGGGTTATGATACCACCACTCAGTAAGGGCTGACAGAGCATGTGTCTCTTATCTTCAGAGCTACTTTATGATCAGGCACTCATAATGTTCCTGAACTAGAGGCAGCAAGGTTGCGATCCATAAGCTGGAGAAATCAAAGGGAAAAATTGCAAATTTAGGTATCTGGAGACAAAGGACAACTAAAAAAATATATCAAAAACAAACAAAACCAGGACAAACCACAAACAAAACCCAAAATTCTCTCAAAGTTCTAGAAGCCACCAATACTAAAAAACAATCAGAAATAAATTGCTTCTGAAGCAAACAAAAATGGATACTTTAAAGCAAACACTTTAAAAGCAAGCAACCACCAAGACAAATATCTAAACAAATAGGAACTTGAAAATTGGCAGACATAGCTTAAGTTCTATCATTATAGCTTCTTATATTTGTAAGTTAAAGGAACATACTAATCAACCCTAAAACCAGCTGAAATACAAAATATCAGTTTTTCTCAAAGCATTTCTCCTTCCTTAGATTAGATATAGAAGTGTTAAGAGAAAAATAAGAAAAAGAAAAAAGAAAAAAACAATTACTGCTAGCAAATTTTGACAAATGGTCAGAATCAAAAATACTTTAAGAAGTTTGTCTGAAAGCAACAAGAACAACAACAAAAAAACCAAACTGAATGTTGAAACCAAAATGCTTTCAAAGCAAACAAACAAAATAGATACCTTAAAGCAAACACCTCGAAAAACAACTCAAAACCAAAGAAGTTGTCTAACAAGTAGGATCCTTAAACAACCAGTTCAGAATAAACAAATGGACCATCAACCAAATGAAAGGATGTGAGAGAAAGTCCCAGAAAGAACTCACCACAGTTCACCCAAGGAGACACCACCAGATGGCTGGACTCAGTGGATCCATGCCAATACCTGCTTCCAACCACGTGACTCCTCTGATGAAAAGCAGATAATTCTTGGGGCCCCATATTGGGCACCATAGCTGTTGACACAAAAGCATAACTTTCACCTTAAAGGGGATGAAATAGTTTATTCTGGAGCCAAATATGAGTGACCGTGGCCTGGGAACATAGACCAGGTTACCCCAAATTCCATGTTCCAACGTGGTAGCAGTTTCATTATGTTTTTATAGTAACAGAACAAAGAAAAGTCATAAATCAAGACTTCAAATACACGGTGGAAACACTAAGTAGGCAGATACAGGAAAAAAGGGATCTTAGCTATAGGCCTTGGATGGTATTGGATGGTATTCTTAGGCTTTTGATTGGTAGGGACTGTTTCTTTTGTTAATACATTCTGTTAGTCACAAGAATGTTAATTCAGAAATAGAGGTGGGAGAGGTGTACCTATATGGGGCTAAAGACATCCCACTTTCCTTTACACCCTCACATTTGTGTAGCTACACGTGTGCGTGTGCGTGAGTGTGGGTGCGTGTATACCATGTGGGGTATTTTTTGTTGTTGTTGTTGTTGTTGTTTTAATTGTGCTCTCTCACAGGCCTGGAACTCATGAACTAGCCTAGACAGGCTCTCTACAAGTCCCAGGGATGCAACTTCCTCTGCCTCCCCAGCTCTGGTTTTGCAAGGGTACACTACCACATTGGTCTTATCACGTGCCCCTGGGAACTGAACTCAGGTCCTCATACTGTGTTAAAGGCACTTTGTCAACTGAGCTCACTTCCTAGCCCAAGTGTATTTTTAATATGAACATATTTTGACAATTTTACTCCAATGGGATACTAGTGGGAACTAAATTTGATGGGTTTGACTGAGCAGCTACCCAGTTTCTCTGATGTTCAAATTGACAGGCTAGTCAAGTGGGGAAAACCAAGTCTAACAAAAATATTAAACCAACTTCTGATAAAAATGGCAAACAATTTTTAAATAAAAATAATAAGAGATATTCTTACTAATCTGTAGTAAGAATCTATAGTAGGAAAAGGAATGATGTTTATTAATGGACATAGTCTGGACTAATGACTTTTAATTAACCCCAGCAAAATCATACTCTTGAGTCTGATGATTTCCTTGGCAACCTCAGTTTGGTACTCACCCAAAAAGATAATGAATGAATGTGGTGTATTTGAGATGAGAATTAACATAACAAATCACTGAAAGCTGCGCACCTACCCCTTGGTAACAGTGGAGGTCGGGATGACCTTGGATGAACTGGAAATAGGGATAAAAAGACCAGATGGTCTGTGAGGATTAAGGGTGGAGCCAAACTTGAACTTGCATTTCCCCATGAAGCTGGAGAAACCATTTTGAATAAATTATGAGTCTGGCCTGACAGGGTGTGTGTTGGGGGTTGGGGTTAGAGAGGATAGTGGTTGAGGGGACAGGAGAGACCTTTGGCGCAGTTCTAGACTATTTTAATGGATAGCTCAAGTAAGTGTCCCCCGAGTTCCTGCTCTCTCTTAACACTTATTTTAAGTTACTCTATTCGTTTAGCTGATAATGATGTTGGTGTAATATAAAATGCCACACTGTTCATAGAGTAATTAAACAAATCATAAATGTGCAACGTTGTGTAAAAGTCGATAGAAAGAACTGAGAAATTTACCACGTGTGCATAAGGAGGTTTATCTTGACACTTTCCTGTCACTCCTTCCTTGTCACCTCCTGAGAGGCAGTCTTCAACATTTAGAGTACCATATGTTCAGTGCCGCCTTTCAGTTCCTTTCAGCCTAGTCCAAGCTTATTTACTTTGTTTAGTAATTTAGTATTTCATAATAACACGGTAACTTTCCCAACACACTCACATTGGCTGTATATTAGGAAAAGTTTTATAGCCTCATTAAGTGAGGGAAATGTATGGTAATCAAAAATAAGCCTTACTAGCACAATTAGATGGCAAAAAGAAATAAAAATCACTCACTGTAGAAAGAAGAATTAAAACTGTTCAGAGATGAAAACAAAAGTTCTACAGCTGATGCATAACCCTGATCAAGTTTGCAGATGGAGCGTAAACACTCCAAGTCGTTTGTGCTTCTCCATGCTGCCCAGGAACAGTCAGAAAAGGAAATTCAGAAAGCAGCTGCACTGGTAAGAGCATCTGAAAGAACAAAGTACCCAGGGGTAATTTAACCAGAAAGGCAGGGATTTGTGCACTTGAAATTACGACATTCTCAAAAGGAGTTTTAAAAGACCTCACCGAGTAGAAATCTGTCCTAACCTCATGAAAAGTAAGAAAACACTATCAGAAAGTTGGTATGAACAAGAATAGTCAACAAATGGAAGACAATCTCTCCCTATCAAAATGTCAACAGTGTTTTTTTTTACAAAAATAGAACACCAATATTCAAAGTCATGTGTGATAGTAAGGTACGAAGCATCTAAAACTACCTTGAAAAGGAATGAAGTTGGAGAATTCAGATTTCTTAGTTTCAAAGTTTATCATGAAACTACAATCAATAAAACAATTTGGTGTTAGCAAGAAAGTTAACATTTAGTTTGATGGAGTAGAAGTGAGTTCAAATATAAACCCAAACTTTTGATCAATTGATGTTTGGTAGTTTCCAAATTCATTCAAAGGGAAAGGAATATTCTCTTCAACAAATGGTGGGAAGACAAGAAAACTGGATTTCTGCATGAAAAAGAAGTCAGACCTCAACACGTACCATTTAAAAAGCTAGTCAAAGTACACTGAAGCCCAAAATATAAGAGCTAGAAGCATAAGAGAAGAGAACACCTTGGTATACTTTCATGATATTGAATTTGACAATGAATTCTTAGATGTGACATCAAAAACAAAATTGGAATCCCAACAGAAATAGAGACACCAGGCTTAATCAACATCAAAAACTTGTTCAAGACAGACCATTATTGAGAAAGGGAAAAGCAGCAAACAAAATGGTAGAAAATGTTTAAATCATATATTTGATGAGTTTAACATATTTCTAGAATATATATGAAAATATCGTAGAGCTCAACAATAAAAGACACTCCAACTTAAAGATGCAGAAAGGATGTAAAGAGATTATAAGCAGCCATGAAACACATGCAAGTTGTTCAACATCATTAATCATTAGATAAATGCAAGTTGGAAGCACAATTAGATACCCCGTCATACCTACTAGGATGTCACCAAGAACTCAGTAACAAGACAGAAAGTAACAAGTGATGGTGATATAGGGCAGAAACAGTGTCACTAGAGGGTTCTTAGACTCATTCATAAAAGAATTTAAGAATAGACCCAAACGGAAGATTTAGGGCAATTGTATTAGAATTTAAAGAGAAGTTCTCAGGGCAGATAAGCTGTGAATCTCATCAGCTGCCTTGAAAAGGAGAGTGGAGGGGAAGAAAGTAACAAAAGGCATGAAGCTCTGCTGGTTTAGATCCTGAATGGAAGTCAGACGTGTGGTGGATTAACAGCCACATGACAGAAAGAAGGGAGCTTAAGAGGAAAGGTAAAAACATAGGAGATGCTTGGGATAGCCCAAAGAATTAGGGAAAGCATGCTTAGAAAAGGAACATGAAGAAGAAAAGGAGATATCATGCTTTTCAGAAAAGCAGGCAGACTTACAGAGTGTTGTGTGTCTATGGCCAGGTCCAGAAGCACTGCACTATGTGGTGGCATTCCAAACAGAAAAGGTTTGTTATCTCATTAACCCACTAGTTATTCACCCATCTATTTAGCTTGACAAGGTGACTGACCAGTGAGACTGGAAAGGTGGGTCTTCCAACAGATAGACTGAGATTTTTATTTATATATTTTTAATATTTTATTTTTTATTTTATTTTATGGGTATTAGTGTATTGCCTGCATGTATGTTAAGTGCACTGCTGTCATGCAATCCTCACGGAGTCCAGAGAGGGCATCAGAGTCCCCTGGAACTTGAGTTACAGATGTTTGTGAGCAGCCATGTGAGTGATGAGAATTGAACCTCTGTAAGAGCAGTCAGTGCTCTTAACCACTGGGCCATTTCTCCAGTCCTAATATTATAGCCTTTTTGCTACTCTAACAATAGGGAGGATGGGGGAGAAATAGGAATCCTCACATTTGCTGTAGGCGTGTAAAATGGCCCAGTGCCATTCAAAATGCAGTAACTGAAATGACCAGTAATTTCCCTTCTACATGTGCACACAAGAGAATCAAATCAGACACTGGAAACCATCCATTGTTCACCCATTGATAAATGGATAAAATTATGACATACACACACAATGCAACATCATAAAATGGTGAAAGGAATGAGTCTAATGCATGATGAATCTTAGAAATATGATTCTAAGTAAAATAAATCAGACGAAATGTACAATTATCATGGGACTCCATTACCAGAGACCAGAACAGACAATTCAAAAGTGCAGAAAGCAAATTAGAGATTACCAGGAGTTACTTAGAAGGGGCCTGGGAGTTACTGATAATGGCTGTGGACTTCCACCTTGACATGATGACAGCACTTTGGAAACAGACAATATGAATAGGTGTGTAATTCTGTGAATGCAACCGATGGTAGTGAATTGTGCAATTCAAAGTGGTTACACTGGCATTTTTTTATATTAGTAGGTAAAAATTAATAAATGCATCACCATAAATCATTGGATTAAATATACTCATATACACATGCATTTGTTAATGCTGCTCACTTGTGAAGTCTTCTGTTCAGAGTTGGGAAGAAGAGACAGGAGAATCCTGGAAGCGTGTATTCCGGCTAGCCTGGAACAACCATCAAACGACAGAGACCCTCTTTCAAAACATGCAGAAGGTGAGGGTTAACACCCTATCCAAGGTTCTCCTTTGACCTCCACACATGTACACTGGAATTTATACACACAAACATATACATATACAGAGCATACACACACATTCACATAAGATTAAAAATGTGTGAATTATATGGCAAATGAATTATATACTAATAAAGCTTTTTAAAAGTAACAGAAACATGCTAATCACTCTTGCCTTTACTTCTCCTTCACATCTCCTATTCACGATTCAAGGGATTTCTTTTCCCCTTAGAGATAAGAGTTTTTCAACTTGGGAGTCTTTTAGATAGACCCACTGAAGGACTACTCCAGTTGCCTCACCCTGTGTCCCTGTTCAGCATGGAAGAAGCCAGAGCGGTCTGTGTCCCTATTCCCTATTGGCAATTTGGGTAACCCCTTCAGAGGATGGTGTGATAAGAATAGGAGGCAGGAACTGGGTAGGCAGTTAGGGTAAAAAGACCCCAAAGAAAAGTAGCCAGTTTCTTGGCTAAAAGTCAAAATGTCCTTGGGTCTCTTAGTAACGTACTCTGTTCCAAAGGCCAAAAATGTCAAAATGAAAGTATTTGGGAGCTGTTATCCAATCCTTAAAATATTTTAGGTTTGCCTCTTCAGAGAGGTGGGGATGTTAGAGTAGCCAAAAGCCCCATAAAAACCAATCAATCAATCAAGGAAGAAGAAAGAGTACATGAAATTATCAGAAAAGAAGTGATTGGGAGATGTGGAAGGAGTTGGAGGGGAGGGAGTGAGCATGGATTTGATCAAAACACCTTATATGCATGTATGAAATTCCCAATAAATTATTTATTTTTTAAAAAAGTAACAGAAACATTCCCCACAAAACCATGTTTACTGGCTACAACATACATGGGTTTGGATTTTATTCTTTTTTTAAATGTCTTCATTGCCCATTTATAATACTTTTAGATTGATATACAAATAACTCAGTGGTTATAATAGTATTGTTGTTATCAGCATTAAAGTACTTTGCAAAATGTATGGTATACCTATAAATTTTCTTAATGAAACTATCTGTGGTCTATATTTGATATTTAACATAGAAAAAGAAAGGTATTAATTTTTAACCATAAGAATGAATGATTCCCAAGAATGGGAGCCATATGTTTAATTGAAAATAATACAATAAATAGCTTAAGGCTCTAAGACACAGACTTTGAAGTATGATTTGTGGCTGATGGCCTCTACTTCCTGTCTTTTGGCTCTTTCCCCTTTTATTACCACACCACATCCTGACATCAGGTATCATCAGTAATATTGGAGTCACCAAATCCCTGGAATCCAGACACCTCCAAATTTTTTTCACTTCAGTAGAAAACAATTTAAGACTAAAGAATATTTTCAGAAGAAAAATGGCCTCATTGCACAAATTAATATGACTGGGAATTTTATCACCTTACCTGATTTCTGTTTGCCCACCTTGGTCTGAGTCTTCCGGGGTTCCATCAAAACCAAACGTCATCACCTCATGTCAAGGTCTGTTGTGCGTGTCTCTTCAGGTTCTAGTCACTTGCCTGATCTTTGGATCATCTGTCCTGTCTCACCCAAGGGTGAAACATCTTTCTGTATGCTGGTTTCATTCCAAATTTCATCCTAGATTTTTTTTTTTTTTGAGCCTTTGCTATCTGTGGCTGCCACATATTTACCTAGCTCCTAATTCCCATCATGTTTGGACACTTGCTAAGTCACAGTCAATCTGTCTTGTACCAACTCCTGCTTTGGAATTTTGACACATTTCAAAATGATCTTTATTCTCATGGCTGGAGAGATGGCTCAGTGATTAAGAGCACCAGCAGCTCTTGCAGAAATCCTGAGTTGGAATCCCAGTACCCACATGGCAGCTGTAACCATCTGTAACTCCAGTTTCAGGGAATCTGATGCCCTCTTCTGACCTCCATGGGCATTGCATGATACATGTGCACTTACATGCAGGCAATACACTCATACATATAAAATAATAAATATTTTAAAAATTATCTTTATTCTCTTCCCAGTTTCCAGCTAGAGAGTGGCCCTACCTAGGTGCGTGCCCTCACCATTTACTGAATTTATTACTCTAAGAATGTAACACGGACCCATTTTGGAGAAGCAAAAACAAAGTCAAAAACGAATTTATTCAGTTTAAATGGAGAATTCATAAGCATTCCATTGGTGAATAAAGAATTAGCAGATACTTGTTGAGATATTTAAGGGCAGACCTATGACTATTTTTTTTCAAATTATGACCTGCAAAAATTACATGAGGTCCTATCAGTTATCAAAATGTAGCCTTAATTACAGTGAAATATTTCATCCATTGCATTTCTAACCCAATGGTTTTAAAACAGTCAAGATAGGATTCTGAGAACATGCTGACCCACGAAGGAAATGACCTACCAGACAAACATAATCCTACAGATGAGTTCAGCAATGGCGTTTCTTCTTAGAAAAGGACCATGTCATTTGGGTAGAAGGTAATATGAAGTCAGGCCTCTAGAAGTTTCAAAAGCAAAATCAGTAAGACCTTTCTTGTTTCTTTTAGGATGTAGGAGCATATATAGTACTGATTAACTTTCTGTTCATTATACAATGATTAGGCATAAGTATTAAAGAATTGTTTATTTTCTCCTGCTTGTCCTTTAAGCCATGGGTAGTCATTGTAGAACTGGTCTTTCTTTTTCCAGTGTGTGTGTGTGTGTGTGTGTGTGTGTGTGTGTGTGTGTGTGTGTGCATGTGTACATGCATGCATCATCTCCATCACGTAGAGGGAATCAGTTCTCTCCTTCCACCATATGGGTCCCAGAGATTGAACTCAGGTCATCAGGTTTGGCAGCAAGCATCTTCAGCCGCTGTGCCATCTTGCTCTTGGCTCTGTTTATCCG